>NC_136003.1:29293064-29408064 GCF_048128805.1 Centroberyx gerrardi
CAGTCAAAACAATGCATTAGAATCAGTTCATTTTAGACAACCAGTATTCTAATAAAATGTATGATTTTATTGTCCTATAGACAACCAGTGTAGTATTGATCAATTATACACTAAATACAGTATGTGATTGAACACATTGCATCACATCCCTCATGTTGGGATGGATGACACTGCCTGGCTGTGGTTGATGTCTGATTTTAAGCCGATAAAATAAAACCAATATCAGCTCTGATATATCTAACCCTGATTCAACCTTGGGCAGTGTACACATAGAGTTGGCTTTTGGACAAAGAGTCAGCATCCAGCATGTTGCGGTGCGGTGTCTGTTACCGGGCCTGGGTGGCCTGGAGCTCCTCCTCCTTGGCGGCCAGCTGGGCTCGGAGCTCGGCTATCTGGGCCAGCAGGTCGGCCTGCTGCTCCTGCATGTCGGCCAGCTCCGCGTCCAGCTTCCTCCTGGCCTTCTCCATGTCCTGACGACCCTTCTCCTCCTTCTTCAGACGCACTGCACACACGGGGAGAAAACAGATGCTTTCCAAATGAGTTAATCTACAAAATGTTATAATTCATCATTTAATATCCAGGGGCGTCACTTCACTAAGCACTAAGGTTTGGCGAAGTCTCTGCATCTAATATCAGTTACCACCTTCATAAAACCTGATAAATCCTAAATATTGGTTGAGCCCTAGATTTTCTGTGTTTGTTAATCTGTAAAACAATGATTTTTGTTAATCTACTTTTCTGTGTTTTATCATATGCACAAATAAACAAATTAGTAAACTAACAGTGGTGAGAGGTCAGCTGTGAAGAGAGGAAGTGAACAGATGTGAGAAGAGGTAAGTAAAGGTGAACAGAAGTTAACAGAGGTGAATAGAAGTGACTAGAATTGACCAGGAGTAAAGCTGAGTAGAGTAGAATAGAGATTAACAGAGGTGAATAGAGTTGAATAGAGGTGAGTAAAGCTGAGTAGAGTTGAATAGAGGAGAGTGACGGACCCTCCAGGTCAGAGATCATGGACTCGTGTTTGGTCTTGAGCTTCGTCAGGTTCTTGGACTTCTCCTCCTCCTCAGCCAGGTTGGAGCTCAGGTCAGACATCCTCTCCTCCAGAAGCTTCCGCTCCTGCAGCACAGCAGAGGAACACAGGGTGTAACACACACACACACACACACACACACACACACACACACACACACACAGACAGCCTCACACCTTCAGCAGCTTGTTGTTCTGGTCCTCCATGAGCAGCACGTCATCCTCCAGTTTCTTCATCTTTCCCTCCATGGACACTTTCTCCAGCTGCAGCTTCTGCCGAGCGTCTTCTTCCTCCGCCAGGTGGGCCTCCATCATCTGGGAAACACCAGGCGGGTGCAAAACAGGTTCAAATACCGAAAAGAAGAGGCTATATGGCAGGAAGACTGAAAAAATATGAGGCTTCATTTCATATCATATCTAATTAAGTAAAATCAACAAAGGTTGGAGCAAAAGTCATGACTCAGGTACAAGAGAAGCAGGTAACACATTTCCACCTACAGCAGGCAGTGCAATAGGATAGCCAAGATTAATCTTTAATAAACAAGTTTTATCATTTTTTTTATACCTTAACTTAGTGTAGCTCTGTTTTCACTAGTCCAGCTGCTGATTTAAAGAACATATTCTGCTAAAAAATCTGCTATTCTTGCAGCCATTTGCTTCTCAAAATTTAGTATTCATCCAAACATTCATGAAAACCTAGAATCAAGAATTTTCTTTGAAGTAAAAACAAAAGAAAACAAAGTAAAACAAAGTAAAAGAAAAGAAAACAAAAGAAAACAAAAGAAAACAAATAAAATAAAAGTAACAGAAAAGAAAAGAAAAGAAAAGAAAAGAAAACAATTGCTGTATTGCGAAGCTGTGTTCACATTGCAGAGCGGTTCTGCTTGAAATCTGTGATCCGCCTCGCGTTTGAAAAAAGTGGCAAAAACGAAGCAGAGTGGTAATGGGTGACGCTCAGTTTGTTCCTAGGAAACCAAAGTAGTCATTTCTGTCATTTTGATTGATCGTGTTGTGACACATGATGCATGGATCTTATCCACACAAGTTGAACTATTTTCAACTGTCAACCACAAAAAAATGTGCAATCTGGCGGTGAGCTCCATAGCAAATAATGTTGTTGTTAGCAGAAACCGCTCCGCAATGTGAACACAGCCTCAGGCAGTGTGTGTGTGTGTGTGTGTGTGTGTGTGTCTCCACCTGCAGCTGCTGCTCCATGTCCTTCCTCTCCTGCTGCAGGCTGTTGCTGCGCTCCTCCTCCTCCTCCAGCCGGGCCTCCAGCTCATGCAGCACCTCCTCCAGCTCCTGCTTCTTGGCCTCCAGACGAACCCTCATCTCCTCGGCCTCGGCGTACAGCTCCGTCTCCGCCTGCAGCTTCGACTCCAGCTGCGCCCGCTCCTCCACCAGCTACAGCCGCAGCCAGATAATTCACAGACAGAAAGAAGTTATATCATTTGCTTCTACCAAATTTATTTTCATTGTATATGCCTGTGTTATTCTAGATTAAGAACAAGAGGTATCTATTGGCTGTTCTGAATTCAAGATTACAAAAAGAGGTTCCAAGTAGCTGTACCAGTCTTGATTAAAACAGGAAATTACTATTGGCTGTTCCAGAGTCTAGACTAAAAAAAAGTGGTTCCTATTGGCTGTTCCAAAGTCTAGATTAAAACAAGAGGTTCCTACTGGTTGTGTGTGTGTGTGTGTGTGTGTGTGTGTGTGTGTGTGTGTGTGCGCGTGTGTCAGAGTCAGTCCGACCTGTGTGTGTTTCTGGGAGATCTCCGTCAGTTCGGCCTGGGTCTTGACCGCCACGTCCTTCGCCGCCTTCAGCTCCTCCTCCTTCTGACCCATTTCCTCTTCCTGTCTGGTCACCTGGAGCAGAGGCTTCACCTGGATGACGGACAGATCACACAACCAATCACCAACCACTAAGGACCACCCACACACGAAACTGCATCATAGGGTGTGTGTCTGGATTTTGGCCACTGGTTCGTGACCTATTGAATGTTGGTGTGTGTGTGTGTGTGTGTGTGTGTGTGTGTGAGACCTTGGTGAAGAGCCTCCACCACTGCCAGTTCTTGAGTTTGAGGTAACAGGCACAGTTCCTCTGGATGACCTTCATGGCGGTCAGCTGCTGCTGTCGTTTACTGAAAGCCCTGAACACACACAGAGGAGATCAAACACATATGAAACACAATTGACTTGAGACTTGTGCGTCAAGACTTGAGACTGACTCGGGACTCGAGCAAAGCTGACTTGGTGACACCTCTGATGGATATTTGTCTTACTTGCGGGCCAGGAAGCCTCTGGCCTGAGCCTGGAAGGCGATGATGACGACGGTGAGTTTGAGGTCCCTCTCCTCCTCCAGCTGGGCCAACACTCCTGTCCTGAAGAACATCTTACTCTGACCGATACGATACAGGTTAGGATCCAGGTCCAGATGCTTCACCTGGAGGAGAGGAGGAGAGGAGAGGAGAGGTGAGGAGAGGAGGGGAGAAGAGAGGAGAGAGGAGAGGAGGGGAGGAGAAGAGAGGAGAGGAGAGGAGAGGAGGGGACAGGAGAGGAGAGGAGAGGAGAGGAGGGGAGAAGAGAGGAGATGAGGAGGAGAGGTGAGGAGGAAAGGGGAGAGGAGAGGAGAGGAGAGGAGAGGAGGAAAGGGGAGAGGAAAGGAGAGAGGAGAGAGGAGAGGAGGAGAGGAGAGGAGAAGAGGAAAGGGGAGAGGAGAGGAGATGAGGAGGAGAGGAGAGAAGATGAGGAGAGGAGGAGAGGAGAGAAGATGAGGAGAGCAGGAGAGGAAGAAAGGGGAGAGGAGAGGAGAGGAGAGGACGGGAGGAGAGGAGAGGAGAGGAGATGAGGAGGAGAGCAGAGGAGGAAAGGGGAGAGGAGAGGAGAGGAAAGGAGAGGATAGGTGAGGAGAGGAGAGGAGAGGACAGGAGAGGATAGGAGAGGAGAGGAGAGGAGGAAAAGGGAGAAGAGAGGAGATGAGGAGAGGAGGAGAGGAGAGGAGGAAAGGGGAGAGGAGAGGAGGGGTGGAGAGGAGAGGAGAAGAGAGAGGAGAGGAGAGAGAGGAGAGAGAGAAGGAGAGGAGGGGTGAAGAGGAGAGGAGAGAAAAGAGGAGAGTAGGGGAGAGGAGAGGAGAGGAGAGGAGAGAAAGCCACGGCAGCAGCAATATGTAAAACATTTAAAGATGCTGAAAGCTCGCAAATACCAAACAACAACAAATTGACTGAAAACTGGTCAAACTGACTGAACCAAACTCCATCAGACTCACCATCAGACAGCAAGCCTGCTTCCCATCCATGAAGCCCTTGGGGATGGCGCTGGCAGCCAGGATCTCATACCTACATTCAGGAAAATAACAGTCATTTTGTTCCTGTGACTTCAGTAAACATACAAAGACATAGACACACACACACACACACACACACACACGGAGAGCTCCCTCACCTCTGCCTGAACTCCTGGAAGACGATGCGGTTGGGGAATCCCTGTCTGCAGATCCGGATGCCCTCCAGCACGCCGTTGCACCTCAGCTGCTCCAGCACCAGGTGGGCGTCCATCTTCCCTGCCTGCAGCACAGCAGCCAACAGGAGCCACTGAGTGTGGAGTCTGTTCTCTCCACACTTCAACTTCACTAAAAGATCACTTGTTCTGGACATATTCAGGGTTTGAGCCAGGATGATTTTTACCGCTACTACTTTTCGTTGCCTTGTCTGAAGACGGCAACAGAAAAAATGTCACTCTCTATTTTATGTGTTGTCTAGTAAAATTTACTGTTTTGCTTCTTGGAATTTTCTATAATAGGTGATGAATGGGTGTTGTTTGGAAACTACCGATACCGGTATTGGTAATGCCCATACCAAAAACAATACTATTTCGATACTTGGTATAAATGAAAGCATTTCAGCGTTTTTATGAAGCCAGCTGTTGATGTCAAACATTTTCCTCAAAAACTGTAAATTTCCCGTGCTTTTACAATCTCTGTAAAATGTACTTAATAAAAAGTATGATGATAAATAGAAAGTGTCATCCAATGAACCAAACTGTTGTTGAGAAGGTGCACTGTGATCGAGTTAATAACTCTTGGCCCAACAAAAAGGGATAAAAGGGATTTCTCCACCGTATTGTATTTGTTTAACTGAATCTAAAAGTACTGAAAGGTCCTAACATTTTGTACAAACCTAAAAATAAACGCTAAGTGCAAACTGTATTAAAGTTTCCATCGCCCGTCATTTTGAGGGAAGTCAATTGAGTGCATTGACCAAAATTTCAGAGGTACATTTTATAATTAAGGGGTTAAATGGTGCAGTGGTGCAGCCTCGATCAAACCCTTATATTTAATGCCTGTAGGCTACTTTGGCGTGTTCTGTTCAGCCTGAAGATGACGGTTTGGATGAAGGTTTTTGGATTGGAAAAAGATTTGACCCTGGCTACTTCCAGTGCTTTACACACGGCCTACCCTCTTCTCGTGGTTGGGGATGATGCAGCGGACGAAGTTGGGCTGGGTGTTGTGCAGCGTGGTCATCAGCTTGCTCAGCGACTCCTTGTACAGCTGGCCCACGGTGCGGAACATGCCCTTCTTGGATTTGGTGGGCACCGAACTCTCTGACATCTTGGTCATGGTCTCCAGGCCCACCACACGGTCCACTGGCATGGGAGTGAACACATGAAACATTCAGACTGTGTTTCATCAGAATTTCGTTTTCGTTTCACTCAGAATTGGTGGACAGTTCTCCAAACCCTCTTGTTGCATCATGAAAATCAGTTAATAAGGTTTTCTTTGAGGGTTAGCTGTGAGGGTCTCAGGCTGGAGGTGCCATGTATGTTACGCTGTGTAGAATAGGTGGGCTGTTATGTCTTGCTAAAACTTGCTATTGTGTGTTCTTAAGCTTTGTTTTGCTTCCTTAAATTTGTGTTATATCATTCTGTTCTATGATTGATTGTTGGTCAGTTAGATCTAGTTAAGACTTTCTCAGTAAAGTCCTTTGAGACATGTTTGTGATGAAGGGCTGTAGAAATAAACTTGAACTTTTGAACTTATGTATTTGGCATTTAATAGGGTAGATAAAAAAGAGTCGGTCCTAGTGATTAACATGAATACCGTTCAAATTTTTGAGACTAATGAGTATTTGTATATTGTTCTATGTATACCAAAATAGTCATGCTTATTAATGCACCCAAACAGAAAATGATTAGATTCATGAACACATCAAATACCTTATGAAACATACTCTCCCCAAATCCTTTGACACACTCTTGATGGGCTGAGAACAATCACTAACCTCACATGTCACACATCTTGGTGCCTTACAAGTTCAGAAAAACGTAACAATTGGAAAACGAGTTTTTGTGGTGAAACTCCACTTTGAAACAAAGTCGCCCTCTCTCAGTTTGCCATGTGAATGTGGAGAGAAGAGAGACTGACCGTCTTTCCACATGTCCTGGATGAAGGTGCTGGAGGAGTTGTTGAGCAGAGCCGTCACGTTGTCGTTCAGAGGGTCCATGTTCTTGGTCAGCCAATTAGCTGCGTTATAGTCAACCTGGAAACACAGGATGAAGACTTGTCAGCTATGATGATGCTTAAAGCTGTTGTAGGTGTTTTTTTTTAGTTGACATTTTGAACTCCATTCATTGGTTTCTTTTACCAAGGACAGCAGCCAACACACCTTCCTTACATATACTGTATGTTTCCCTGAAATGGTGATATTATATGAATTATCACAAAATTACCACAAAAGTAGAGTCCTGTGTGATTCTCACCTTTCCGGCGTAGTGCAGCACAGTGAACATCAGCTTATCTTTGTGTTGCTTGGGTTTGGAGAATTTAACGTGACCGGTGTGGGTGTTCAGCAGCTTGTCCACGAAGGAAACGTCGGTGGCTTTGGGGAACCAGCACTCCTCGTCCAGCAAGGCCAGGATGCCTGGAGGGTTGTTCTGAAGCACACAGACAGAGAGGCTGGATTTGTGTGTTTGTTATTGTATGGGATGTCTCAAAAGTCTGGAACCATTGAGATAAGTAACATTATATATTTATTATATAGTTTTCCCCACACACACTGGTTGGCAGGATGGTCAGATGGTTCTGGTCTCTGAATGAAGGTGTGGATTCAAATCCCACTTCTGACAAACAGGTTTTAGTTTGAGGTTTAGTTTGCGGTCCCTATGATTCCAGACTTTTCAAACACGCTGTAAATGCATAGTACACTTACAGGCACAGACACATGCATGCCTACTTGATTTGATTTATTCAATGACTTTGACATTAAGCACAAATTAAGCCATAGAGACTTATTTCCATTGTGTTCCTAACAGTCTAAGCTTGCAGCCTGTCCTGACCGGCCTCTCGATGAGCTCGATGCAGGGCTGCAGGTCCAGGCCGAAGTCGATGAAGTTCCACTCGATGCCCTCCCTCTTGTACTCCTCCTGCTCCAGGATGAACATGGTGTGGTTGAAGAGCTGCTGCAGACGCTCGTTGGTGTAGTTGATGCAGAGCTGCTCAAACGAGTTGTCCTGGAGAGAGGAGCCGTAGAAACACGGCACGTTATCAAATCTGACAAAAGTTCTGGTTGTCATGCATGGTTCTTAAAGCTAGCTAGTGGCCAGTATTGGGCAAGTTACTTGGAAAATGTAATCAATTACTCTTTACTTATTGCTCATTTAAAAGGTAATCACATTACTTTACTAATTACTCAACAGGAGCAGTTATTACTTAAAGAAAGAAAAAATGAGTGAGCCATCACCTCAAAGATCTCAAAGCCGGCGATGTCCAGGATGCCCAGGAAGGAGGAGGACTGCCTCTTACTCTTGTCCAGCGTCTTGTTCACTCTGGCCAGGATCCAGCGAAACAGACGCTCATACATGGCCTTGGCCAGGGCCTCCACCGCAAAATCAGCCTGGAGGGGCGGGAGGGAGGGGGGTGAAGGAAAAGGATGGGAGGAAGGGTGGAAGGGAGGAAGGGTGGGAGGGAGGATGGACGAAAGGAGAAAGTCAAGGAGACGATAAGAAGAGTGTTCCCTGTTTTTATTCCTTTTGGGATTATTTTAGCTTTGTGTTCTTGAAAAGTGATATGATACTAAAGAGGTTCTATATAGCAGCGCTTCTCAACCTTTTTGGCTCGTGAAACCTTAAAACAAAGCGATGTCTAGTCGCGACCCCCGTCACAAGCGTTCAGAGTTCAACCAAAGAACAATTTTCCCTTTTCAGGTTGTTTCATTTGACTATCAGAGGAGGCCTAGAGACTGAAAACTATTCCGTATTTCACAACAAAAAAGCAAAAGTTAGAAATAAAAAAAAAATAGACATGATAATAAATTTGTATGAAAGAAATATGTTTTTTCCTATCCCATAAATCATCTTGTGACCCCCTGGGGGGTCCCGACCCCCAGGTTGAGAACCAGAAAATAGTACCAGAAATGAGTTCTGTAGGCTTGTACTATAGCAGGACCCCTTTTTGGTGCTGTAAAGAACCCTTTTAGAAATGTTCGTGTTTCTCAACCATGTGTCATGGCGAGAGATGGCGGTGGATTGATCCACATGATCATCCAAGAGTCTGCAGGTTCATTCCAACCAAACCCTACAGCAGCTGATTTCATTGATTTGCACAACCAGACAAGTGGTGCGAAATCAGTGAAAATAGCTTCTATAGTCTTTGATTGGAATAGAAACAAGTATACTGTTGGGCTTTGATGGCACATGGTTGAGAACCTCTGAACATGCTCACATTCAAATAAACTGATCATTAATTAAGTTTTTGTGTCAGATGGTTGGTTGGTGATGGCTGGTTTGCTGCTGGGTTACCTGCTGCTTGGTCTGCGCCTTCTGCACCACCTCCCTGCCCACTTTGATGCGCGGGGTGAGGATCGCCCGGGTGAAGTCCGTCACATTGATGCCCTGCAGGTGACACACCTTCTGAGCCGCTGGGGTTGATGGGTAAGATGGTCAGAGAGACGGAGGATCGGGATGGTGGGAATGGAGAGAATAAAGGTTTGGAGAGAGAAATAAAATGAATAAAGCAGTGTTTTGTGTCATGTTGTCCAGCATGGTGGTGTGTTGGTGTTAAACATGAATATGATGAATATTGAGCACATCATGTACATCATGTTACTGTAACTGAGTAGCTTTTTTGTGTAATTTTAAAGTCAGTAATTATACTATAAGTATTGTACTTAGCTACATTTTAAATCACATCAATTACAGAGGACAAAAGAGTAATATGGCTTTACTTTGTTTCTGCACTTTATTTTGTAATTTCTATTTTTTCCAATTAAAAGAATCTATGTAGTTTGAACTCTGTCCTCTCTCCTTTTAGAATCACATGGAAAAGATCACAACTAACAACGTTCTCTTTTCTAAAAAGTAACTCAGTAACTTTTACTCTGAGGACATTTTAAATTAGCTACTTTTTACTTTTACTTAAGTAGATTTTTACACCAGTACTTTTACTTCTACTTATGTAAAATATCAGCAAAGTAACAGTACTTCTACTTGAGTAGGACGTTCTAGTACTCTGCAACTGAAGACTACAGCCTTTCTGAACATTTTCACTGAGAATAAAAACAGAGCACGGTCCGATTCTATGCAGAAAAGCAAATTAAATGAGTAGAGTCTTTTTCAGCATCACTCTGCTTCACATTCATACAGAAACACACCTCCTTCACACTGTTGACCCTGAGCAAGCTGCACTGGATTAAAAGTGAAGTAGTGCTGTTGGTATTTGTCAGTGGTTACCGGTGTTGTCGGGCATGGTTGCCTGCTCGCTGTTCCTCTCCTTCTCAAACTTGATGTTCCCCAGCTGCAGCACAGTGGACACCACCTTCAGCATCCCTGCAGCACGGCAGGAGGAAGACAGGAACAATTTGGTGATCCATTTTTTCCAAACTTTTTCTATTTGCTTTCATTAGGTGTCTCTACAACGTTTTGTTTTGGCAGCGTACCGAATCTCTCCTCCTCGTTGAAGCCCATGATCGCCATGGCCTCCAGGGTCTCGTCGAACATCTCGTTGTCCTCCTGGCCGGGGATCTCCACATGTCCCGCCACCAGGAAACGATAGCTGCTGAAGCTCTCCAGCAGCAGCTCCTCTACACACACACACACACACACACGCACACACACAGTGAACATTTACATGATATCTAAGGCCGTACAATCTGACAGTGAGAAAAGAGTTTTTCTTGCCGCCCACCCCGCATCTTGTCTTTGGCTCCTGCCACCATGTAGTAGAAGATATGGAAGGCTCTCTCTATCTTGGCCTGGCGAATACAGCGAGATTTCTCCAGCAGGTCTGGTCAGGTCAGGAGAGGGTTAAGGAGGTAACATGGTCCAGAAACACACCTGTTCAACCTAAATGACTAAAACCTACTTTAAAGATTTTTATTTGAAAATCTAGCCGTCTTATCAGCCTAAATCACAAAGTGGGGCTGCAACAGAGAAAAGCGTGCCACCTCCACTAATTGAGACGCTGTAGATTCACAAGTGATGAATCAAAACTTCAGAGTGAAATCCAAACTGTCTCCTAAACAGCAGCAGAGAAAGCTGGACTCACCAACGTTACATCTATTCCTCTCTCGTCTCTTTGGTTTCCTTTGGTTTGGTAAACATGAGCGTGCTGTGTGACGTTTACTGACCTCACCGCACAGGATTTCTGGGTGTTGAAGTCCTCAAAATTCAAACAGTTACCTCATGCTGCCATTTGCCAATGTGCAAAGTCGCCTAGTGCAACTTTAATACTCCAATGTGAGGAAAGCAAGTGAGCAATTTGTCTTAAAAAGGATACAGGTGTCAATGTTTGCTCCGACAAGGTAGCCAGTCACATCGAAGTTGAGCTTTATGAACTTGCCCTGTGGACAGAGGTAATGACATGTTGAACAACAGCTGTAATACCATTAGTTACTGTGGTAAAAATCAAAAAGGTTGTGAGTGTGGACTTACAAATCGTGAGGAGTTGTCATTCTTTATGGTTTTGGCGTTTCCAAAAGCCTCCAGGATGGGATTGGCCTGCAGCAACTGCTTCTCCAGCTCCCCCTACAGGCCACAACAAGGTTACACATCATCTATCTATCTATCTATCTATCTATCTATCTATCTATCTGTCTATCTGTCTGTCTATCTGTCTATCTGTCTGTCTGTCTGTCTGTCTTCTTCTTAAGCACAAAATAACTAAACTTCAGAGAAATACAAGCATGTATATCTCAAAGTAAGCATGCATATAATAGCAGATGCATATACAATATAGTACACAGATACAGACACACACACACACACACACACACACACACACCTGCATAGCTGCTGAATGGAATATAGACCAAGACGTAAGAAAGACAAAACCACTCGTGTCATATTGTGTTTTAAACACAACTACCACTACTGACTGAGAGTGTGAATGTGCCAGATGCTTCTGTACGTAGAATAACTCATCATGCATCATGCCATCTAGGAGTGACTGAAGTAACACAGTGTAGTGTAATGTAGTTTGCAGACAGGTGCTAGTCAGGCCGCAGGAGAAAACCCTGCAGGAGATTTTATACTCACATAGGCCAGAGATCCTGGCTGCTGCTACAGGGAGGGACAGGAGCGCGCACCGGTTAGAAACCTGACAGGAATCTATCATGCCTATGTCTATCCCCCATTTATGCCCCATTTGTTTTGTTTTTTATTTAAAGCTGCTACATGTAGCATATTTAAACATCAATATATTACTTTTCATTTTACTGTGAAACCTTGGTATAATGACTGTAAACAAATGAGAGCATGTTGGAGATGATTGTTCGCCTCTATCTCACACCGGTGGTATTGTTAGTTCTCAAAGTTAAGACTACATTTCCCATAAGCCCCGTTGCTTCCTAGTGCAAAGTCAAAGTGAACCAAATGAGCAGTTGAAAGGCAGCAGTCTGACAACAGAGCAGCAGGATCAGGGTGAAGCCTACATAAACAAACCATAGATAGTTTCTTACTGGATTAACTGACTTTCAATTGGTATTTTGTGGGATGCTCTACACAAACTGGGCATTAAATGACATTAAAAAGATATGAAGAGATGGCATGATGACATATGGATAACTAAATCTAACCACAATACCCTGTCAGTACGGTAATTCCCAATGAACAATATGCTTTGAATAAACTATTAATGATATTAATGTGTTTAAATTATTCTTCATCGAGGCTTGTACGCAAAAACATCCAAAGCCCCGTTACCAGCAGCAGCAGAAGCACAAATGACAACATTTAAAGGATCTGTCCTCACCTTGACCAGCACTGGGGCATTTGAATCCTGTCATGCAGAACGTGCACTTTAATATTTTGTCATTTAACTGAACACTGTATTCAGACACACTGAAGGTGTATCAAACTAGATTTTTGTCAAGTCAATTTTAGCCTTGATATTAAACATAAGCATATCTAGAAAGATCTTTTATGGTAAAATAGTGTCAAAACTTTCAGCGAGTAAAATTCGATTTATAGTTGCTTTTCTAGTAGGATCACTGAGAAGTAAAACAGTTTTATATTTTAGAGATATTGTGAAAAAACTTATTTCATACTGTTCATTTTTTTCCTCTCAGTATGTTCTGCTATTATTTTGCACACCCTCATAATGCTGTAAACTGTAATTCATATTTTTTCATCCTTTTATACATTTCTACTCTTCTTTGCTGTATACTGTTGCTATTTGCTGCTGCAGCAACCCAATGTCCCCCAGGTGAATCGTTACAGTTTCATCTTATTATCTTATCGTAACTCTTGAAAGTGGAGTGGATATCTCTACTCACAGGGTTGGTGTCCTTCTTGCCCTTGTGCGAGGAGGCGACTACGGCCAGATACTGAATCACCTTCTTAGTGTTTTCTGTCTTCCCTGCTCCGGACTCACCTCTGGATGATGGGAGAGGAGAGAAGAGAAGAGAAGAGAAGAGAAGAGAAGAGAAGAGAAGAGAAGAGAAGAGAAGAGATGGGAGTGATGGAAGGAGAAGAGAGAGTCGGCATGTACAGAAGGGATGAAGTGTGGTGGAGAGTATAGGATTCAACCGTTATGGATTTTGAGTGTCTGTACTAATGTTTTTGGATTTACGCTACCTGTAGGCAATATTTGGTGCCGATATTCGATCTCTTTGTCAGAATAGAAAACAAACACTATTCTAACACACTGGCATCTTTTCACGTCGGATCCAGCTCTTACCAGCATTTCAAGGATCCTCCTCTTTTTGTTTATAGAAGAGAACCAAACCTTCGCAAATAAGATAGTTAGGGCTAACGATCCCAAACAGACTCTCCCCTTGCCCCTCTTAGAGAAGGCAATTATCCTAACACCTGGAAAACACCCAATCTGACACGTGCTACAACAGGCAGAAGATATCCGGTCAGGGGAGTTATCACATGCAATACACAAAAAATGTAATCCATCTGTTAAAACGCCCATGTGATGAACTACATGTGGGCAAAACAACTCGTTCCCTCAAACAGAGGATCAGACGTAAAGACGTGAATTACCCTGTTGCATGAAATTCTGTAGAGATCTAAGTGTGCGGATGTTTCCACCTCTTTTTCTGAGGATATTCAATCTCTTAAAACCAGATAATTATCACGCCCAAATATTCCAGTGGTTTGAATCCTCAGACAAACGGGGAAAACGTGGGCAGGAAAAGTTAATGATAAGCAACACCCACTTCCCTCAAAGACTACTGTTGAGCTGCCCTTGAGCAAGGCACTGAACCCCCCATCTGAAACTGTATGAATGGGAAAGAGCGAGTACACTAGAGCTGCAACGATTAATCGATTAATCGATTAGTTGTCAACTATTAAATTAATCGCCAACTATTTTGATAATCGATTAATCGGTTTGAGTAATTTTTTAAGAAAAATAAGTCAAAATTCTCTGATTCCAGCTTCTTAAATGTGAATATTTTCTGGTTTCTTTACTCCTCTATGACAGTAAACTGAATATCTTTGGGTTGTGGACAAAACAAGACATTTGAGGACGTCATCTTGGGCTTTGGGACACACTGATCGACATTTTTCACCATTTTCTGACATTTTATAGACCAAACAACTAATCGATTAATCGAGAAAATAACCGAAATATTAATCGACAATGAAAATAATCGTTAGTTGCAGCCCTAGAGTACGCTCTGTCGACTTTCCCTGGTTAAATAAAGGTTTAAAACGAGCCTCAACATGCCGTCATCCCTGCAGTGTTTGACCATTCAAATCAGCTCTATCTTCAACACTTAGAATAAATGACTGGCCTTTTACAGCCCGCAGCTCAGTTACAGAGGTGCGTGTGTGTGTGTGTGTGTGTGTGTGCACGTGAGGTGTGATGGAAAAAGGTCAGCATTCAGTGTTTTGACTCACGTGCAGAGAATAGACTGATCCTCACGGTCTGTAGAGACACAAAAGACCAATGGAGAGAGAGAGAGAGAGGGAGGGAGAGGGAGAGAGAGAGAGAGAGAGAGAGAGAGACTGATGTTAAATGGGGAAATAAGCTGATAAGTTGGAGGCTGACCTGAACTCGGCAGTTCAAGCTGAACGCACCAAACATGAACTCTGAGTTTGACACGATAGGAAACCTGCCTGAAATCTAGCTCAGTGGGAGATTAGCTTCCATCACTCATATCGGCTAAAAATAGCAGGTGGATGCAAGGCTCCATTGGAGTAATCTTGTCTCTGTGCTCCATGTATGGCGATTGTGGAGCCGAGTGGAAAGTGGGATTTGTCTTGAGGTCAGTGGTGGACCATCCAGACAGACAGCCCACCGCCAGTGGAGCTGCTTCTCATGTCCTCTGTAAAACTTTGCGTTACCTTGATTTGGTAAACGTGTTTGTTAATCATCACCACCATCATTACTAGTCGTTAATTAGTCACTCGCATAGGCATAAGAAATGACAGAAAATCAAACACACACTAGGGTTCCACCAATGCGAGTTTCTGAAGGCAGATACTGATATTTTGCGCCAATATTCAATATCTTTGAAATTTTAATGCACAAAAAGTTCCCCAAAAATTACAAGTATTCAAGGTTTCCCCCCAGAATTTTATTCTTGTCAGGGTGGAAAAGCCTCTGGAACAAAATTTAGACTTTAGAGAACCAAGAACAAGAATAAGAATTAAACATATTGTCCTACATATATTGAATTGTCTCATACATATACTGAATTGTCTTATGTGGATGTATATTTGACTATGACCACAGATACGTCTTCATATTTGTGCTATGTTATGCATAGCTTTGGTACTTTGTGTTCCAGGTTAACAGGCACACCTGTTCTTTGATTATTCATGACCAAAAAGAAAGAAAAGGAGGAGCCAACCTGTGTAACATGGACTTTGACAAAGACAATATGTCCAAACGCGTCGGTTTTTAACAATAAAGAGAGAAACATCTTAAGAGTAAATATGTTGCAGTCTATCTGCTGTCCTCAGTGAGTGAGAATCTTCTTAAAACATCATGATGCTTGAGTGGAATCCAATCATGCAATCAATAATGTTGCATTAGAATCAATTCAGGTTAAGTTCTTCCCTTATCAACCAGTGTAGTATTGATCAATTCTACAATAGATAAGTAATCAATCAAACTGCATCTTATCCATCCTATCAGAGGTGGAACACTCTGACTGGACCAGATCTGAGTTTTAATTAATAGGCCAATATCTGCCTGATTTATCTGTAAAACAGTATATCAGTCTAACCCTAACACACACACACACACACACACACACACACACACACACACACAGTGAGGCCCAGCTACCTTGCAGCATGTTCCTGTAGGCGTTGTCTGTGATGGAGTAGATATGCGGCGGGACCTCGTGACGCTTCTTGCCCTTGTACATCTCGATGATCTTTTCAGAGTAGATGGGCAGCATCTTGTAGGGGTTCACCACCACGCAGAACAGGCCTGAGTACGTCTGAGGAGTGGGGGGGTGGGGGGTGGGGGTGGGGGTGGGGGGGGTGATGAGACATTGATGTATGTACAGCATGTGGATGTTGGATTCCCACCACGGTCTCTGATGTAAAAATTCCATGCCTTTTCCATTACTTTTCATGACTAAAAATGTTCTTCCTTCCTGGTTTGGTAATGTTGTTTTTCAGTCTGCTTTCAGCTCCAGTTGGGTTGAAAACCATCTAAATGTTATGAATGTGTGAAACAAGCTGGAAAATACATTATTCTGCTATAAGCCGTTTGTTAGATTCCCTGATTTTCCCTGATTTCCCCCAAAGAATTGATCAAATTCCCTGACTTTCCCTGTCTGGAATACACAAAATTCAATGATATACCAGGAATTCCATGACCAGAGGGAAGCCAGTGTGTGTAAGATACATTATATTACATATATACGCTGTGTGTGTGTGTGTGTGTGTGTGTGTGTATAATGTATTACATACAGTCCTCCTCAGGACTCTCACCATACATTTTGAATAGAACAAGGATGCGTTGTTTTCAGCACATCTAGTGTTGAAACTACGCATCTAATGTCTAGTTTGGTTTAATAGTTTAATACAAATGAATTGCGAGAATGACTTTGCTGCATGAAATGACCAAATCAATGTCAACAAACTGCTGTATGTCTACCTTGGTCTTCTTCTACTATTACCAACGACTGTGCAGTGAAGCTTTATAGAGGGAGGAGATGGAAGAGGATTCAGATGACAACGAGTTTTTTGTTTTATTTGCCCTACAGCTGTAATAATAATCAAAATTAATAATTAATAATAGTAATAATACAGGTGGAAGAGGCTGAGTACACTTTGTTTTTCATTTGATCTGCAGTGTTATTGTTTCCATTTATCCTGAGCCTTTGGTTTGCACACGGTAAGTCAGAAGAACACAGAGTCTACCTCAAATATAAATGTTGGCGCTTCTTTAATGAAACTATTCAGTTTAAATAATAATGAAAGATTCAAAAGGGCGGATTTATTTGGTGCTTAAGGTGCTGATGCATGATGAGTTGAACGTTTATTTATTGAGACTAGAATCCCAAGCACAGGATTTTCTTTTGTTGTAACTTTAAGTCCATGATTTTTACCGTTCAGAATATTAAAAAGCACAAGCACTAAAGTATATCCATATTTTCTGATACACTTATTATCACAGGAAGAGATTATATATGACTCTTTCTTAATGGGAGGTAGTTCTAAAATCACATTTTTTTGGTGTCTCTTTAGTGCTTCTGTAGCACTAAACTTACAACTGACTGATTTTGACCAATTTTGACCAAAAACCCCCTAAAACAGCAAGAAACCGACAAAATCAAGCATTTTTGTTTCAATAATCATGAAAAACTACATTACACAATTACACAACATATTTTGTTATTAGCATATGTTGCGTTGAAAAGTGCCACAAATGTGTGTTTTCCCAAACTAGACACACGGATGTGTTGAAAATGACACATCCTGTTTTAGAGTGTGTGAGAGTCTGAATATGACTGTGTGTGTGTGTGTGTGTGTGTGTGTGTGTGTGTGTCCCTCCTCACATAGATCAGGCTGGAGAAGTATCTTTCGCGCAGGTTGTGCAGGACGGAGGCTTCGTTGAGGCAGGTGAGGGCGGCCATGTCCTCCACCTTGCTGAACTTGGGCGGGTTCATCTTCTGGATGTCGTCCTTGTTGATCGTCGCCTTCTGACCGTTGGACAGCTCCACCAGCACCTGCAGCAGGAGCCACCAGACAGTTACCATGACAACTGGAACTGAGTCACTTTTTTGTGCACTTGTACATTTTTTTGAGACATTTTTGAAGTCAGTAATTACAAGTATCAGAGGTGTGACCAAGTCAACTTTGCTCGAGTCCCTTGTCTCAAGTCAAGTCCCAAGTCTAAATGTAGATTACCAAGTCAAGTCTAAGTCAAGTCCAAGTCAAGTCCATGTTGTTAATGTCAAGTCTCAAGTCTAAATGTAGAGTCAAGTCAGAACAAATCAGGAGTCCAGTATCAATTTAATATCTTAAAGAAAACTAAATATCTAGGACTTTTCAATGCAATATGGTTTTAATAGGATAAAAACTTGGTAAGAGCATCATGAGTCTGATTGATCTTTTGTCAAGACTTTAGAAACCTTTTCAAGTCATCAAGTCAAAGTCAAGTCCCACGTCAGCAGAACCCAAGTCAAGTCTCAAGTATTCTCTTCATGCATCAAGTCAAGTCTCAAGCAATTAAAATTGACTCCAGTCACAATTTTAATTGCTTGAGACAATTGAGATTGCCCTCACAATGCAATCTTGGCGAAATTGGACCTGAGTATGTTGGTTGAGAAAAGAGTGATGGTCGGTATGGAAACCACCACTAACACGTCCCTGAGTGACAGCTGAAACAGTATATACGCTTTAGGAAAGTTTCTGTTCAACTAAAAGAACCAAGGTAAAATTCTTTGTCTTCTCGTTTTTACACTGCATGGGAAAAATCGTACATGATAACATTCTGTTGTTTTAAGTAACTCAGTAACTTTACTCTGAGTCTGACTTTTTAGTTTCCTTAAAAGGAGTTTTACAGCAGTCACTTAAGTAAAATTACAGTAAAAAGGGTGTGTATTTTCACCATACTGTTTAATGTTCCCAGCCTGAAGGATCCCAGAGTGATCTTCTTTCTGCTGAAGATCCTTTAAGATCCTTCAGGATTGAAATATTAACCCTTGTGGTGAAAATAAACACACCAATGCAATCATTTACTGTATTTGTGGGGGGTTTTCTGAGCCACAGAAGTTAGATGTGTGTTTTATCTCTGTACACTGAGACAACTGAATGACATCAGTGAGGGAGCCGCCATCTTTGTGAACCTGCCAAGAAGACGTTACTGTACATTATCTGTATCTGTAGAACCTGCAGTGGAAAGTAACTAACTGCAACTACTCTTGTTACTGTGATTGACTTTTAGAGCAGTGGTTCTCAATGTGGGGTCCGGGGACCACCAGGGGTCCTTGAGGGGGTTCCAGGGGGTCCCCAGCAAATTGATGAATTGTTAAACTTCAGCATTATTTCATTTACAAGAAGTTAACACAATTAGAGAATGCAGAAGAATGACTGTTTTGATCATAGTTTCTCTGTTATCTCTCTACCTACAATACAGAGAGTCATGGGATTCTGGACAAAATCATATCTGACAATAAAAATATTCTCAGACTGGGGTCCGAGAGACAAAAATTTTATCAAATGGGGGTCCGTGGCCCAAATGTAGACTAAATTAGGGGTCCATGATATGAAAAAGGTTGAGAATCATTCTGTCTGCGGTTACACCTTTTCTCAAGTATTTGTTCATCAAGATACTATTTTACTTTTTCTCAAGTAATTTCCCAGCACCCGGACTGGACTGAAACTGAACCGATGTAGTAGCACTTCTGCTTGAATGAAATATCTGGTAACACTTTAGCTGAAGTGCACTGTGATGCATTACAAGCGGATTAGAGGCCCATTAGAAGCTTAAATACTTTATAATCATCAGACAAACAAGTGTTCAACCCCTAATTTTGCTGCAGATTGTGAATATGATATCATGCTCTGATTATAATGAGCATAATGCACTTTTATTGTGCTTACAGTGCACTTATGAGCACTTTAAATACTTCACCGCTTCATGTAAAGTGCTGCCAAATATGTCAGTTTCAACCTCTGCTTAGAGCTGCTTGTTAAAGAAAAAGAAGAAGAAGAAGAAGAAAGGAGGAGGACTGTCTGTAGGGGCTTTGGGCCACGGCAACACCATGTGATGATGATGATGGTGATGATGATGCGTACCTCATCGCCCTTCTCCTCCCTGACGCTGGCCGCCTCGAAGCCCTCCCTCTCCGACGGGATCCACACCATCCGCTTGGCCGACCAATCGGCTTGCGCCACCCCGCTGTTGTGAAAGTCATTTTCCAGGAAGAGGTACTTGCTGTCGTCGTTGGGCGCGTCAGCCATGTCGGAAGTGTCGCCGCGAGCCGAGTCCACCTCTGGTGCGCCGCTGCTGGAGTCAACCTCTGGAGTCTCAGAGGCCACTGGGTCGATCTGTGGTGCTTCACTGGCCGGCGGTTTGACCTCTGACCTGCCGACCCCAGGAATCAAACGTCAGTATACAGATGTAAACAACAGCAGATCTCTGGGAACAAGCGGACGATGACAACACAAAATATGAATTACAATAACTTTATCGATCTCTGTCAGGCTCCAGTCACCAGAGGCCTGAAGGAAAGTCCTTTCTGAAGTAAATATGCAATATAGGAAATAAATTTGAACACACAGTCCTTTCCTTCTGTCTCTCTCTCTATCTCTCTCTCTCTCTCCCTCTCTCTTCACCTACTGTCATTACATCCGAATGCTGCAGAGCTAATTTACATTTGGGTTTAGAGAGCTGAGCGACAGATTAACAGCTGATACGGCGTTACAGCATCGACGCATTTTCCTAGGTTTGCATTGAGCTACTTACTCACTTATCCTCGCCTCTGCCTCTGCCTGCAGGTCACAGGGCCGCGCTGTCTGCTGTGACCTCCCATTGAACACGAGACAATAAAACATGTAAAGCAGCACACAGATAACCGCTGTAATCAAACAGCTGAGGTGCCATGCTGGAATGCCCATGTTTGGCTACCTCGCTCTCAGTAGCCCGGTAGCCCACGGAGGGATGCTAGGGACTTAGCAGTCATACTGCTACCTTATAAGGTGCAGCTTGTGTGTCCAGCCAAGCTTACCGTTTACACCAAAATGGTGACATGTCACAAGGGGCATCCATGTGTGGCCATTGGCACACAGGCAGAACAGAGCGTGCATATTGACAGAAATCAATATCTAGCTTCTTTCATGGAGGATTAGGTCACATTTACTGGAAATGTGTATGTTTTGTATGAATGTAAATGGGGTCAGCTGGTCACCCAACAGACTGCATCACAGCTTAAAACTCAATACTTTGGCCCTTGGGTTGAATAAATACCACATAAGTTTACTTTCCCCTGTTGTCAATACTTTTCAATTGATTTTGTAAGATGCAATAGGCTATTGGCTTTGAATTACACTCTTAAAAGGGCTGTGTCATTTTTATCAGATCAATTTTTCTGGTTTGGGACAAACTTTTCAACACAACACAGTATGTATGTTAAAAACAACAAACACTGACACAACAGGTAATGTTGTTACTAACATATCTAGTGTTGAAGAGTATTATCAGACTGTTGATAAGTTTCCCCTGAACATGGTGGAAAGTTATTTTGCATGGTTAAATAATAACAGACTGTAATTAATTTAATTGAAATTTCTGCTTAAGAGTTAATTGCATGGAACTGCTACCTGGTCACATCATCAAAGCAGTTCAGTCTGGATTTATTTGTCATTATAAAGCTGTTTGAAGGAAATAAAAAGCCTTCCTACTCACTTTGCTGTGTTTTTGTGTCGTTATGTAATCCTCGGTGCCGGGCGGCCGCTGTACTCCAGGGTGAAGTGAATGTAATGTCAGGTAGGTGAAGTGATGATGACCCATCCTTCCTCCTCCAGACTATTTAAACCGGCCCGCGACACCTGGGGGAGGAGCGGAGCGCGCGGTACCCGCCTCGTTTCCTTGGTGACCAAAGTTGGCAAGAGTACGGCGCACGAGTTGAAGATGGAACTGGAGGCAAGCCAGCCCAGACTTTAATTAGAACAGGAAGTTTGGTTATTCTGCCGTCAAAATAAAAGCGTGAAATTTGTGGTAAAGTATAACCAGGGACTTTTATTGATCCACCATCTCTGGTGTAAGTGCACAACAAAGATACCGTATCCAGAGTTGAGTTTGTCATGACTGTATGACCGGCCCGTCCAGGTAGCCTAGCTTGATTGTCGCCCAAGTCAGTTTTGTTTTGGCTAATTTCGGCTGTAGTGATGCATTAATCTGCTGTTCAAACTTACATTTCTTGTCGATGTAGTTTACAAAAAAAAAAAAAAAAAAGATTTGATAGCCTACTGTCAAGCACCGAAAGTGTGTTAGTGAACTACAACACACGAAATTCATTTTTTGTTATTCTGACGGGTTTGGCAGCGCGCGGGTGGAACGAGAGAACACTGAGCTGCGTCAAGCTAACCAGAGATACCGGCGAGTGTGCCTTCAAAATAAAACTCTTTCCAAAGCATGTTCGCCAATACGGCTTTTAATTTTGAAAGGAATGACCGGAAGTTCTGCTTCTTATTCTGATGACTTTACACTGGTCTCGTTTCCATGGTGACTTAACAACAGCGCGCGGATGTGCACTTCATGTTAACGGGCATTTTCTCTTCATTTCGTGTTAACATAATAGTCAACTTAAATTCTTTCAATTTTAATTATTTCCTCCTACAAAATCAAGTCAAAGGTAATGTCGGGCCAGCAGGCTGAGTCGCCGACACAGCAGGAGGAGTTTGATAAATACTTCATCGTGTTTGACGGCTCCTCTCCGGAGGACGTGTCCCACGCCAAGCAGCTGTGGAGCTCCCTCTCCCTCCACCCGCCGCTGGAGTCCCGGCTGGTGTCGGCGGACATCCGACAGAGGCTGCCGGTGGCCCGGCCGCACCGCCGCACCAGAACCGGTCCCAGAACCGCCTCCCCGGAGCCGCCGAGCGCCCCTCCGCCCTCCCGGCAGAGACAGGAGGAGAGGCAGAGGTACCTGGCCATGGCCGACCAGAGGAGGGAGATACTGGGTCTGCTGAGGCGGCAGAGAGAGCAGAGGATCCAGAAGGAGCTGGTGTCTCTGGCTCACAAACCGAACATGAAGGACAGCAGAGGAAAAGAGGAGAAACAACAAAAACCTTCAGACCAGGAGATGGACAAAGAGATTGTTAAACAGCTTCAGTAGCAAAATGGCAAAGGACTGTCATTAATTGACTTGGAATCGTTTCAAACATTTGGGGGACTTTAAAGGAAATCCTAAAATGCTTTATTATTTACTGTTATGTGTGTACAATACCCATGTCACAATAAAATATAAATGTGAAGATTAAATAAGAAGCCATTTTTTTAAAGAGAAACAGAAATGATGAAACAGAAATTTGAAGTTGAAAAGTTAAATCTGAAAATGACATTGCTTTTTTTCAGATTTCCTTTTGGCTTTTCCCATCTGTTGTGTAATCTGTGTATAATATATGTATTATATGGTTTGGAAGAACAACATTAACCCTTAAACGGGGCCCTTACAAATAGTGAAAGAAAAAAATATTTTACTTGAAATCATAATCACTAGTAACCCAAATAAAAATAAAAAACTAATTGACATTTGTAATCATATAGCTATAGCTGGTACAATAATAGTAGTATAGTAGCTGGTATAAGTATCCAAGGTAATTGTGTGCATTGGTGTCCAGCTGTATAGGTGTCTGTATGGTATGGTGTCTTATTGTATTCAGTTATTGTATTCAGGACTGTCTCTCCTGATAGTGGAAGTGAATAATGACTCTGTACACTGATTTATGAAGGAGGACTGGGGGCAGAGAGCTGTCAGGATGATGCTCAGATTAGGTTTTTCCTCTAACACATTTTTCACCCTCAAAATCAGCCCCACCGCTTGTGTGACGTGTCTTTTACCGGGTTACCTTCATATATCATCTCCTGTACAATATTATTCCCTTAGAAGTCTCATACAACTGCAATGGGTTTTTCATAGCTCCTATAATAATAGCACCAATGTTGTACAGCACTGGAGATCCTCTGTCTGTTCCAACAGACATTCGCTTTTGGTAAAAATCCAGTACAGGTGGCAACATGTCACGTTTTCACTTTTGATCGACTAAATTGTAAAAGAAAGGTTTATTTATCAGTCTAATATAGGGACAAATGTTTCCTCCTTGAAGAATTGTGCTTTGAGGTGCCCCATTTTGATAAACATTTCACAGCATATAGTGGAAATGGGCTCTATTGGCACTGATCTGATCAGTAAGAAAGTAAGTAACATTTTATTTATATAGCACTTTTTAAAACACACAAGTTACAAAGTGCTGTACATAATAAAAAGGAGATAAATACATATAGGCCGACATGCACAAGAAACGTAAATGTGAGACAACAAAACAGAGAAAGGAAGGCAATCAAACAAACATCAGAGTAACAAAATTAGATCAACTGATTCATGTAAATCATAACAAGCATAGGTCAAAGGTCAAAGGTAATGCCCATCACACTGGACACTGGGTCTATTCTAAAAAAACATTCATTTTAATAATCTGAAACCTTTCTCTGCACAGTATCTCATTGTGACATCACTGCTGCGGACTGTGAGCAGGGATCAGAGAGAGTAGAAGACAGTAGAAGACAGAAGTAGACATTATGGGTCGCTCTTCATTGTATCTGCCTGAGAGAAACGGCTATTTAACAGTCTTAGTTTGGCCGCCCGTGGAAATTAAACCCATTCACTTCGACACACACACACACACACACACTCAGTGCTGGAGCATTCAGGCGGTCGGTGGACGCTGCTGCCTGTCTGATGCTGCTGTGGATTTATGTCTGCGGAGCCCGATGTCCTCTACAGTCACCGTTTGTGGGTCAGTACATCATCCCTCTGACATCTGAACCGGGCCTCTGCATGACTGCTCACCTTGGGTTACAGCGCACAAAGGACTGCAACATCAAATCCTCTGTATTGAGGAAATGCACAGCGATAAATAAGTCTGTCTGCTATTTTCAGGTGACATCACAAGTCTGACAGATGACTCCTTATGGCGCTATCAAGCAATATAAAATGCATTTGCACTTACAGTATATGGAAATTATAGTGAAATAGCATCGGTGTAAAACTTTATTCATCCGGTATGTGCTTCTTTAGGTCTGCTGTGGGTCTGCTTTACAATTCAGTATTTCTGTGAGATAAATTATCTGTAGGCTATTTTCTATGTTTCTATTTTATGTCTACACACTTAACTGTGCTGGATCTATGTATAGATCCTTAACGGAGCCAAAATAGTTTGCGTCAAACAGCATAAGATAACTTGAAGTGAAGCCTTGGGGCCTCTGTGGATATTCAAATTCCAACTGTCCAGTGGAGAAGGCCGAGCCATAATAGGATAAGAAGAGACCTGCTGTTGACTTTGGCTCATTTGGTTAAAGTGAAGAGAGCCGCCTGCAGTCTGCACCGGCTCTTCAACATTTGATCATGGATGACAGGATTGAAGCATTTTTAAACATCGATATATTTTTGTGAAATTGTGATACCAAACTGTGATAATTGAGAAATCGTGATACCTTGGTCTAATGAGCATGATGGAGGCGACTGGTAGCCTCTATCTAACATCAGTGGTATTGTTAATGTTTCTCAAAATTATAGTATTATAGTATTTTTTTATTTTGATGGTACATTATTGGCTTTCTTCAGACATTGGGACGTTCCTGAGGAGGGAAACGGAGGAGACACACTGTACATGAATGATTGAAGCATATCTTTTATTTTGAAGGCAGCAGAGGGGTGTTCTTCACTCACATGGAGGTAATAGACCCAGAGAGAGTTAGACACAGCAGGAGAGAGACAGTGATATGACCGTCTACCCAGAATTGAAGATGAATCGCTCTTACGTTGGTAAAGGCCATGAAACCAAAATATAAACACACTCTAGCTTAACTTGGGTTTCCTTCTTCTTTATGCTCTGTGGAGACATTAACAGCAGGAACAACACAGAGTGGATCTCAGAGAAAGCTAAACTAAAGCTATGGGGTTTTCCCAAGGATGTAATAGGCACAGCTCACTACAGGATATCTCTACTGACCTTTGCATATCATGGGCTGAGGCTGGATCTGTTAGGGTCAACTCAGACGCCACTGAGCAATGTCACAAAAGCCACAATGTTGACATTGTTAGGATGGTAACCCTTTACATTACAGGCCATTAGATACGGAGTAATGACTGGAAATAACTAAGTAATGTCCAAGTAAAATAGATGTGCTCCGATGCTTCTCTGTTTTGATGTAAGTTTATAAAAAGCCTTATTTGTTTATTTGTATGATTGTAAAGCAAGTAAAACAATCCTACAAGTAAGACAATTTATTAAATTGAAAGACAGTTTCCAAAAGAAGTAACCAAAATTATGCACCTATTTCATGCTATTTTTATTTCTATTTTTATGATTTCATTGAGTTGTATTTCACACAATGTGAAATTAGTGACATCACCTGGTAAAGATGAGTTTGACAAACTTGGAAGACAAACTCACTAACTTTCAGTAACTCTCAAACCAAATGAATTCATGCTAGACTGCTTACAGGCTTTTGAAATGTATAGGATTATATATAATATATCAGCTTTGTTTTTCAGTGAAGTGCCCCTTTAATCAGCACTCACTGTTTCCTAAGGTCATTTTGTGAACATGACAAGTTGTTCAGTGATTAGAGTAATGATGCGAATAAACCACAAGGTGTCAGCAGCGGCTTTATCTTGATATTTAATAATATGAATGTGTATGTGTGTGTTTGCATGTGTGCTGATTAGGTAGGGCATCTACTTGTGTGTTCAGTGTGTGTGTGTGTGTATGTGTGTGTGTGTGTGTGTGTGTTTGTGAGGCTGGGTGTGTGCAAATATGTGGTCATCTGTAGTAATGCAGTGGTGAATAAAAAGGTGCACAACCACCAATGTAAACACAAATCAATTACAGTTTCAGAAAATATGAGTTGTTTTTTCCCCTTAAAAGACCCATCCTTAAGTGACTTAAATCAGTTTGATAATATTATAATGTGTATTATGAAATTTACGTCACAAAGATATATACCAGCCTACAAAGGTGGAAAACTCTATTCCACAAATAAAAAGGCGAGTTAAGTGAGTTTAGGCGGGTTCACCCCCCTCTACATCCCTGGTTATATCTGTTTCTGAGTTGAACACTAACTTCTACCCTAAGGTCCGTCATGCAGGAGCATCATTACAAACACGATTCACAGCCAAGCTTTGTTCAAACCCACAGAACTTTATTTTAAATTCTAGTCAAGACCCCAAGGTTTCCAAACATACCAAACATATGCTGAATTACAGGAACATGTGTATAAAATGATGCGCAAGACATCTACATTTTTTTCCATTTGTTGTAATGGTGCAGCCATAAAAAAAATGGCGCCTTGGGTTTGAATATTTCACTTAATATCTGCAGCTAGAGCTTCAATGAAGCGTTGGAACGAGCAGATACAGAATATGGATGTGACATCGTCGTATAGTTTTGAAAAAATGTTTTCTCTAACTTTGAAGCTACTTAAGAGGAAATTTAAGGTGGAAACTCAGGGTGCGAGAGGCTAACTTGACCCAAACAATTCACCTTAAAGCCAAACAGAGTCTTGCAGCGTCTGAGTCTGAGGTTTTCCTCTCTCAGGGGTGGAAACAGATCGCTGTGATATCTGTATTCCAGCGGCGGCCCGCTCAGTTCGCTGCACCATCACCGCTCATGTGAGAGGCAGTACTGTGGTCAGTGGGAGCTGCTGTTCTGATATTTAACTGACATTTCATACAGAGGCTCCGGAGAGTTTACAGTCTGACACAGAACAGATCAAATGAATGTTCAGTTGCAAAATGTTGGCAATGCGTTGCTTAAAGTTGCAGCATGGCTAACGCTAGAAAGTCCAGTCATATCTCTCTAGTACTGTATAACCTTCCTGTTTGATATTTACATTTGCCCTAAAAATAGATCAACGTTCAAGTGTGACATGACGGGACAGCTGGTTTGTGAAACCAAGAAGTTACAGGATATACAGTCAAGTGTTGACGTCATGTATTGGATCCATATCTATCCATGTTATTTCTCTTCTTTATGTTTCTGTAGTGGTGAACTGAGTATAATTGCCAAAGTCCAAACTGGCGTGTGCAGAATACTGAAGACCGAGCAGGAAACACAACAAAACCTGTTGATCACAAACTCCTACTCCCCAAACCCTCACCGCAACAATGGAGCTGTAATTAAAATGGAGGACTGGTGCTCAGTGTGTGTGTGCGTGTGTGTGTGTGTGTGTGTGTGTGTGTGTGTGTGTGTGCCAGTCCACCCCAGCAGTGCCAGGCGTTACCCAGGGTATCATGGCGGGGCAGCTGTCCCAGCCAAGAGGACAATCATTTTCAGAGAAGCAAATGTGTATAGCACAAAAAAAAAACCCCCACAGTTTAGATAGTTTATTATTAAGTGTACTTTGGCATACTCTCATGTATATCCAATAGGCACAAGTACACACACACACACACACACACACACACACACACCAATCAGCCATTCAGACAGCCCTGTGAGCCGTCCAAGAGGCTCAGCACAATCAGTTGGGTTTATTTTGTCTCTGACTGTTCAGAACATCAGGAGTTTGCAACACTACACACACATACACACACACACACACACACACACACACACACAAAACACAAAAACACAAACACACATACATACACACACACACTGCTAAAAATCAATCTGCTGTGTGTGTGTGCTCAATTGATTCATTTGGCTCAGAGGGGAATGTGTATTATTCATTTACGCCAGAGACAGAGGATTCTGATTAACAAACTGCCGTATCTCTGCATGTACACACAGATGAGGAAAACACTGCATTCCTTGGACTTGTTTCAATACTCTGGTGCAACTTCAGCAGCAGGTTTATGTTAATTGTAAAATTCAAGCCGCCTTTTTTTTTTTTTTTTAATCTTAAAGCTACAATATGCAGCTTTTTCCCTTGATGCAGCAAGGTGTTTTGTTAGTCCCACCCTCCTCCATCTCCGCCCTCCTGTCACTCATCTTGATGAGCTGTCTGATGAACTCTGTGGATAATCTAGCAGAACTAGCTTACTGTGTAGAAAGCCCAGTGTCTTTGCTGTTCTTTCTTCTTTCTTTTCTTCCTGCTTTCCTCCATTGTTGTTGTTGCTTCCTGCTCTGCGGCCACTGGCCTCATCTTGATAGCCACAACCAGGGGCGCGTTCAATCGCCTCAAAACATAGCAAACAGATAGTATAAAAGGAAATGGTATAGTGCATTGAACATCCTGTTGCAAAGCGGGTTGCTATTGGCTGAGACGGCGATTACGTGTGACAGCAGGCGTTTGTACGTACGTAGCCAATGAAAATGCAGAATCACCGCGAACGGGATCGAACCTAGGCTACCTCAAAATCCGTTGCAAAATGTTTCACACAGTTGGCAGCGTTTTGCATCGTAGCAAAACGGTGCAAGGTTTGAACGTGGCCCAGTTCACTGCTGGCCCCGCCCATGATATGACACAGTTTCAGCTAATGGTACACGCCCCAAAACGTCCCAAACTTCATAGAAAAGCCAGTTTCAGGAAAATGGGCGATTTAGGCATGAACACACAGACAGACAGATAGACAGATACTGTAGAATATATTCTATTTATTTATTGTCATTTTAATGTGGAGAAGTTGCATGTTGCAGCTTTCATTTTAAGATGTGAAATGCAGGCTCTTGTAACGGCAGGAGGGCACAATAGGCTTTTTCAGCGCTTCGATGGGAGATACAACTCAGAGGCTTTATCTGTCTAAAACCTTTGCTGTTGCACGTTAAGGGAATACAGCCTTGAGACTCTTAAAAACAAATATGTTACAGCATGCCACTTTCTGCTTTTTCTTCTCTCCACATAAAGCAATAAGACATTTTCTTTTCCGTTAGTTGATCTTTCATACATATCCGTCGTTAAATAATACAGCACTTAGAACATCAAAGGGCCTCTCTCTGATGCAATCTCAGAGTAATAGTCCACTTAAGTGGCCAAAAGCCTCTCAAAGCTCCTCATGTCCAGACTGTGGGCCAAGACAGACCCTCTCCTTCTTTCATGTAGACTGCAGCATCACAGAAGTTAATTTCACACTTGCATATTCAGAGAGAATGGTGGTTGGATGAGGTTCAGAGTGTTCACTAACACCATTAGACACATCCCATGCCTCTGGAATTAATGATATACAGTATACACTTTAAAATATGAGCATTGGGGCGTCGTGGTGGCTCAGTGGTCTAAGGTGCATGCCATGTAAACGCAATGTTCTGGGTTTGAATCCGGCCCAGGACCCTTGTTGCATGTCATCCGCCTCTCTCTCCCAGTCTTTCCTGTCTCGCTCCACTTTAAAACTGTCTGATAAAGGCGAAAATGCGCAAAAAGGAAAAAAAATGAACATTGATCCTCTTGAGTATTGAGAAAAAAAAGATTAAGTTGATTTTATTATTATTTAAGAATACAAATATAGTAATAAAGATAAAATAATATGAATATGATATATAAAAAAGAATACATTGTTATTTTATTGAGATAAACTCAGTTTCAATAAAATATATAAACAGAACCAAAATTGTTGGAGGGTGAGGCGGTCGGTCAACTTATGCTGGGTGAAAATGGGTTAAGAAATAAAATCTATGCCCTATTTATAATAATAATAATAATGATAATAAAAAGCTTTATTTATATAGCACTTTTCGAAAGACAGTTACAAAGTGCTTTACAGTCAAAATAAAAGAAAGTCCAAAGACAATAATAACTACTAAAAAGAGAAAAAGTAAAATAACAACAATGTGATGGAATGTGATGAAAAGAGGCAAAAACAGCATAAAAAACACAAAACAAGAAACAGAATGCAACAAAAGCAACAAAAAAGAGAAACTAGAAGGGCACTCAGAGAGCACAGACTTCTGCCAAGGTTCGTGCTATTATTGCTTGTTCGTGAGTCGAATCCGCTCCAAAATGTAATGGGTTCTTCCTTGGCCCATGCTGCACCATTCCACAAAGTTTCATGAAAATCGGGCCAGTAGTTCTTCCGAAATCCTGCTAACAGACAAACAAACAGACAAACAAACAAATTAGAAGGGCACTCAGAGAGCGCAGACCTCTGCCAAGGTTCGTGCTATTATTGCTTGTTAGTGAGTCGGATCCGGATCCGCTCCAAAATTTAATGGGTTCTTCCTTGGCCCATGCTACACCCTTCCACGAAGTTTCATTAAAATCGGGCCGGTAGTTTTTCTTTAATCCTGCTAACAGGCAAACAGACAGACAAACCAACAAACGGCACCGAAAACATAACCTCCTTGGCGGAGGTAATAAAGATCCTAAACAGACTTAAAAACAGAAGAAAAAATGGTGACATAAAAGCAGAACCTCTTCTGAAAGGGTTTTGGCAGCAGAGCCCCAGTCTGGCCTCTCTTCACATCTTCAGTTCACGCTCCCTCCTCCATAACAGCAACCTGGAGTTGCTTCTGAATAATATCCCCAGCTGATCATCGTGTCGTCTTCGGCTCTCAGTTACTTATAGTGGATGCACTGTCAGAAGATCTAACCAGCTGTTACAAATCACGCCATTTAATACGAACGCTCACCTGGACACACCGCTGCACTTTGTTTGCTCAAGTGGAGACACCGAGAACAGAGCGTATTTATGGATCTGCCTGCAGCCACTGTGGCGACGTATTGTAATACAAGTACAAAGAAGGGTGAAAAAACACTCAGCGCTATTAAACTGTAGGGGGACACAAATCAGGGTGACACATAAAGCTCGCCCAAAGGCATGTCCCTGAGCTTGATTTTAAAAGGAAGCGATAAACAACTCCTCCCTCTCCAATAAAACCAGTGTTTGCAGCAGGATGTTTTACAGTTGATAAGTAACACAGGCGCTCTCGTAAAAAGTCCCACTTTTAATAAACAAGCTTTGTGGATGCACTTTGACTTTGAGATTTCCTCTGGGATTCACTGGAATTGTGTAACAGACGTGCAAAACTGCTTCTCTGCTGCTGTGGTGGTGTTTGATCTCACAACCTTTACTGTAGGGTTAGGGTTAGTGAAACATTTTCCTCCTAACAAAGCGACATCTTTGTTACTGTTTCTTGGATTGTTTCTTGGCTCGGGCTACTAGAATTGGCTTTGGTAGGGCTTTTTTGTGAAATAAACCCTTCTGTCTGGCCCATCTGTTTCTCCCAAGAGCTGCTCCTTTGGGTGCACCATGTTTCTCAGTAAAATTACCAGCTTAGTTGTAGTTGCAGGCAAGTTAGATTGAGTTGAGTTGCTGGTTGCTTGAGGTAAAAGTTCCCCATTCCAAATTACTGACAAATTACTATGTTCATTTGTGTACTGCTTTTGTTTTTGATTTTGCTTGAAATTTTTGCATTTGCTTGTAATTGTTTTAATCCATTTATTTGATGTAAAGCACTTCGAGTTGCATTCTATGTATGAATGGTGCTATGAAAGGAAAGTTATTATTATTATTCCCCCAGCTCGGTCTGTGTGTAACTTCCTGCAACAACTCAACTCTCACGAGACTTGAGCGAGAGTTGGTTACACACAGACCGGATCAAGCGAAAGGTAAAGAAAAACATTTCATTTCTCTGTAGGGTCCTTTCCATAATGTTGTCAGACACTTATAACAACAATCTGAGCCTGTCAGTGGCAAAAACAAGAACTTTTAGTGGACGTACATTGACGGTGTGATTTGCCCCGTCGGATTACATTGCAGCTCGTTTCGCGGCTGCCGGCTGAAGCGATCTCGCTCAATACTGGACCAATTTCAAAAATTGTTGTCCCCTTTAGTCACTTAGACACAAAAAGATGGGAAAATAGGGTCCAGGTTGAAAAATACCGAAGTTACCCTTTAAAAACTACTCAAATGCAAGTAAATGTAATTTGTTATTTCCACCCTTGTGATTGTTATAGTGATCATTCAATTAGAAACATCCAGCACCAATCCACCAAGGGCAGAAAATGTCGCTGTTTAATATTAATGAGGAAGGTTTGACATTGATCACCCTTGCAGACTGTCGTGTGTCTGAGAGCCGGGCGAGGGGCGGGGCCACGGTGACAGACGGGAAGTCCGGTTCATAAGAATATAAAGGGTATTGATCGCCCGGCTCTCCCTCTGGAAATGAAATGTATTATTATTATAAATGCTTCCCTGTCCTTGATGGAAACAGATAACTCATTTCCCCTTCTTCTAATATAATGGATGCTGCGTCTCCAATTTGTTTATGTAACTAATGACAGATGCGCTCCAAACGGTGCATAGCGATGTTAGAGCGCGGTTAAAATCTATCCGACCTCCTATGGGATTTATAAAGGGTCTTGTCTCGTTTAATGTGGTGTCCTTAAGAGGGAAAGTCATACACTGGGGGAGGGCAGAGCTCAGAGATCTGCCTGTTTATACATGCAGGTCTACCTTGAGATAAAAGATTACTATTAGCAAGCCCCATTAAGCCCGGGGATATCACAGGAATATGTATGCATTGTATTTTTCAAGGCTTGTAACTGTGTTGTGCCTCATTTGGTGCACAACAAGAACAGGTTTATGTCATCATTTGCGTACAAGTGTATCATGTATCCAATGTTAAGGTGCACCGATTCAACTGAAATAAAGTTTTTGAGACAGCCATTATCCAATGGGTGAATTTTCACCATCCATAAAGATGCTACAGGTAGCATTTTAACATCAGTAAATCAATACCACGTTAAATTTGAGACATTATTACCTTAAATGAACCTGACCATAACTGAGAGGACTATCAGCCTTTACACTGCATATCTCATTGTGGGGCACCGGCTCGGATTTGGAGGGAAATCTGCTGGATCGCTTTACGGCACAAAACAGGAAGAGGTTCTGTTCTTCCAGAGCAAACGGAGCTAAAGCTGAAAGAGTTTCTGGCAGCAGATGGTGGAAGGAGGGAAAGGAAGATGGAGAAATCACTTCCAACATGTTGATCCTCTTCAGGGAGGGGGAGGGGGCAGTTCTGCCATTAAGAAAAAAAAACTGATACCCAGCAGTATGCAATTTGCTGTATGGAACTTTAAGTTAGCTCCTTAAACCCCTTAAAGTCACACTGAAACCACATTTTGAGAGAGTCTTGCTTCTTTAATGTGATGACGTATTTCCTGTTGAAACAGGATGTTGGGGCGGAGGGATCATTCAAAAGTGTAAACCAATGGGAGATGAGTTAGGGAGAGCAAGGCAGTTTTATTTGATGGGAGGGGCGGGACTGTTAAAAAAGTAATGAGATTTTCATATAAAAATACAATAAAAAATTTTTTTTTGTCATTTCTTTGGCATAAATTATCAAATATGGTGTATGATAGTTGGAATGGGCTAAAAGAAATCACATAAAGTCATTTTTCATTTCTCTTTAAATCGTGATATGAGACTATGCTAGATTATGCTAAACACCAACAAAATGTAGAGTCTGAATGTGCAGCTGTAAATAATGACTCCAGGTTCTGCATCAGTATTCCACAGACAGGATGTACTTTACACCTTTAAGACATGTGTGACATTTGAAAAGAAAGTGTCATCTTCCTCTGACATCAGGAACATTGTGTTTGACCCCGTGTCTCTTATCTGTGACAGCACCTGGTTGGCTGTCGGCCTATCTGTTGTTGGACGTACCGCACAGATCAATCATGACCAGCATGCGTCTAACACTTTAAAAGCATTTCCATACATCAATACTACAGTCCAGCGCTGCATTCCTGGAGGCATCAAAACATAAACCTCAGTCACCTGTAAAAGTGATGTTTCTCTTTGAAGTTAAGGGTCCCATATGGTGTAAAACAGGACTCCCCTTGCCTCTGTGATGATAAAGGAGTTGGATGGTCTATCTAAACATGGTGAAAGCATCAAAACGCACAGTTGGCAACTAAATCCACACAATCCATATTAGAAAAGCGAGCCTCTAAACGAGCCGTTTGGACTTCCGTAACTTTGTGGCGTCACAAAGGTTCGCTCATTATCATTTCTGTAAGAAATAATAGACGAACAAAGTATTTTTTTCAAAGCGGTTGAGCGGTTGTCATTGTTTATTACCGGAGAGTTTTCCCTACCTGTAGCCGCCGGGCCGCGGCGTCTCACGTTTCACTCTTGAAACGGTTAGCCAATCGGAACAGAGGGTCGTTAATATTAATGAGCCTTAAAGACAAAGCGACAGAAACAGCCTGTTCTTGGTAAGGCTCAGAGAGATGCTGGAAAATGAATGTGTAAAAGTGGATTGAGAGTGTTTTTGGTTCATGACACCACACACACAGCTTTGAATGGACCTCAAGACACAAAATAAAACACTGGGAAGTGGAGAATATGGGACCTTTAAAGCAATAATGAATAAATAAATGTCCATTTTGCTACTCTGTATCACTGGTTGATATAACGCACAACAGTGATTCAACCTGTATCCAGTTGATGAAGGCTTTTTCATTGTCTGTTCTAAACAGCCGGTGTCTGGTAGCTCCTTCCTGGGAAAAATCCTCTACTGCACAGGAAGTGATGCGTTTCACGTTTCCAGTTTGTTTGGAATAAACAGAAGAAGAAGAACTGGGTAGTTAGCATGAGCAGCGATAGCCACCATGGCTGAACAGACAAAGAAAAGAGAAACTCAATCTGCAGCAACAGGAAATCCAAGCTCCGCCCACACTGTTTGATTGACAGGTGATCTGTGGGAAGTGCAGTGCAGAAGTACCACAGTGATGAGGCTGAGCAACAAAGATGTCAATAACATCAACTAGCACATTACCATTTTAAGAACAAAAAGCTGATGTATTTCAAACATTTTGCCTGTGTACAACATCTGCTTTAATGTTTCCTCTCCACACACACCAACACACACCTTACCTGCTGCACACCTAGTCGTCCTCTGTCTGTATGCAGCTCTGTGTGACTGTATGTTATATCGGGGGAGGAGAGGCCTTCTCTCTGTTTCCCCTTCGCTATAAATCTTCCATCTCCATTTACAATGTCCGGTGAAGCAGTGAAACAGAAGCCGTAACTGCTCGGCTAATCTTCCCACTCTGCATCTCTGCTGGCCATTATGGCTCAAAGAGTCCATTCATCACATCTGTCTGTGGCGCTATTATGGATCAAGGGGAGTCTATCTGACACTTGTGTAAAGGATGGGAAGGCAGAGGGAAGGGAAACTAATCCATAAAGGCAGGTCGGCACGGAACCTGCCTGGGAACACAAGTGTTCATCTTTGATGTCTCTACAAAATCAGAAAAGGTATGATTTCTTAAAGGATAAGATCGGCGGTCTGACAGTTGCATTTTCCCAGAAGAAACCCTATGCTAATTTATGCTAAAGAAGCTTAAAAAACTTTGATTATCACTTATCTTAATTTTGGAGCTGCACCAATCAATCGGCTAGACTGATTAGTTACGGGGTCTTAGGCATTCACAATATCAGTGTTGTTCTCTGATGAACACTATTGTGTGGTTAGTTTTCTTGATTGCATTAATTTGCAGGCAGACAATACTGTGTGAAAAACAGTTTTATACATCTGTTACATTTATGAATGAACTCATCAATTCCAATTCAGCTGAGGAATAGGAACTGGAATTTGAAAAAACCTGCAGGAAACTGAAGTGGAATTGAATTGGAATTTCAGGAAGTTGAATTTACGTAATTCAGTGAAATTCTGTGTTGTTCTTCTTACCACATATCTGAGATTACATAGTGCTATATATTATCAATACTGAATATCATAAAATGTTAAAGGAGCCTTTCAGGTGGTGTTTGAAGCATAACATGTATTCGTAATCTGTACATTATGATTGAATGTGTTTGATTTGTTGAACTGTCTTTTATTTGATTCATAATGTTTGATTTATAATGTTTAGCGAGTCGAGACAAACTCTCTTAGAAGTGGAATTCAATGGAATTTAATGGAATTCAATTCTGTTTCTTGTCATTCCAATTCAATTCACATTCTCTTTCCTTACAGCTGGGTGACATTCACATTCACACTGCAACTCCAGGAAGTGAATTGGAGTTTACCATGCATTCTCAATTCAATTCATGAACGGCCCCGACCCTGTTGTGACTATTAGTCTGTTAAGAACTTCGTAGTCAGGCACTAACTAAGTGTAACTGTAATGTATTGATTTTCCCAGGCTCTGAAACATGTCCACTGGGGCCTGCAAGTCTGTTTAGACTTCCTTAATCAAGTCCTCACTCAGATTCATCACCGAGTGCCACATGATGAATAGCCTGCCAGCACATCAGCAGCCTCAAAATGTCACCCCAGTCCCATGACATAAACAAGGATTGGATTAAAGACCAGTGTGTATGCTAGATGATTGCAGTTTTGGTTGAATGTTAGTGATGAAAAGGCTGTGTGCGCTCATAAAGTTCATTACAAATGGACCAAAATATCTGTTTAAAAACAGCCTTGGTACTTTGTGTCACTGTTGTCAATGTGCAGCTCATTCAAAGCGCCTTCCTGTTCTTCCCTGCTGGCTAGTTCACTTGTGCAGCGTTGTCATTTGAGTTTGAGATGATCTCCAGTCAATACTCTCTGGTTCACTCAACGGTCAAGCCGGGAGACAGTAAAGGTGACGTCTGAAGAAAAATGACTCAGCACAATCCAATCTCCCCCTCCTGTCCTACAGTAGTTACTGAAAACAGATGACTCACTGAATACAGGTAATGGAAAAGCAGTGCTACACATATTATGTATTATGCATTTTTTTTGGGGAATATACAGTAGATACCTTGCAGAAAAGATAGGGCTGCTATACTTTCCCTGTGTGATGTAAGTGTAAGTAAAATACCTATCTGTGTTATTTGTGTGTATTAATGTGTGATTTAATGTCATTAGTTGCTCATGAAATGCCACAATCGAGTGGTAAGTGTTTGATTTGCACTTGTATCTGTAGGATTTGTTAATGTGCTGTATGACTAGTCGAATGGTTGAATTCAGTCCAGTAAAAAAAGAGAAGAAGCAGGGTGCGTAATACATAGATAAATATATTTAAGTAAATACATTCAAACAGAATAGATTTTTCAGTTGTTGTCACCAGCATGTTTACATCTGTGAAGTACAGAGAATTCATGACTGGGAAATACGACCTGCCACAAACCTTCACTTTACAGCCAGGGGTTGAACTGGAGCGGCGGGAGCTTTGGAACGTGTGTTTGGATTACATCTGCTTTTTACAGATCCCAGACCGTCCCATTACCACCGGAACTCCCGGCCAATTTAATCCCTGGTGTTTACAATCCACCATGCCTTACATAACACAGAGAATACCAACAGGCAAATAAAACACTGTAAGCCCCCGGTGGAAACTGTTCCTCACAACAGTAGCTGGGTTTCCATCCAGTTATTTTTATGCAAATTTTGACCAAGCAGCAAACGGCAAATTTCAATAAATGTTCCTCTATATCGCAAAAACGATGTTACGCTTACTTTGAGGATGAAAACATTTTTGTTGGTCAAGAAATAATCCAATAATCCAATAAAATATCCAATTGTCATTATTCATCAATAGGTGTATTTGTTTGTTTTTGTCTTTGGAGGAAAGCATGAAACATGGCCGACATTAGCTGACACAAAAGAACAATAACAACTTGACCAATACTATTCAATTCTTCAAAGACTTTTTCCATTGGATGTGTTTTTTCTGGCGTTTAGGAAGCCGATTTATTCACTTCAACCCACTGATGGAAACACACCGAATTTGAATTATATTTTTTGTGACATTTCAAAAGGTCGCTTTTCATATAGATAAAGAAGAACTGGGTAGTTAGCATGAGCAGAAAATCCAAGGGAAAAGAATCAGATTAATCGCTCAGAGGAAGGCAAGCGTGCTAAAAAAGGAAAACATCGGCATCGCCTTTCCAAAGACGAAAAACACTCCAAGATGAGAAGGGACTGAGGAGCGATATACAGATGTGGCTCTTTCTTTTTTGGACTGGTAAGTTTTGCTATTGTTTATTAGCCGTAGTCGACATTGATTGTTTTAATCATTACAGTGTGTTAGCCTAGTGCGTATATTGAGTGCAAAACACCGAAGCAATGACCGCTTATCACCAAAGGTGTCGCCAAAATCAAGAAAACAAGAATCTCCCAAAAAAAAAAGCCCAAACCAAACCCGTGTAAAGTCTGTCATCTAATGGTAAAAAACATGCTACTGAAATTGCCATCTGCTATTGGCTGATCTTTGGTGTCTGGTGATGTCACTACCCCATAGAAGGTGACATCATCACCTGGCACCAAAGGTCAGCTAATCAGCAGATGGCCAGTTCAGTACCCTGCTTTACTCAGAAGTTTACTTTACCCAGCCCTGGGCTTTACACAGATTTGGGTTTGGGGTTTAGTGACTCTTTAAAATTCACTTTACAGTTGGACGGTAATATACTGTAGCTAGTGTGTCGTTTCCTCAACCTTGATCCAGTGGAGTCATGTCACGGCCGAGCACATAAACCACATTCAACTTCAGCTTTTTTTTTAATGAAATTTGGAAGGCCCAATTGCTATATTACACACAAAATACTCAGGAATCATTTTCTCGGTACATCCCCAAGAGACGAACATACATTTCTGCCTGTCATCGGAGGGGTCGGGGCTCAGTGATTTGCTGAAGGACACTCTGGCAGGAGAGGACAATGACTTTCATAAGGGATTGAACCTGTGACCTTTGGGTAACGGAGCGGTTTCTCATATGGCAGCATGCACTGGTGGCCTATTAAGGGTAATTTATACTTCTGCATAGTGTTGCCGTAGATTCGCTGTAGGTGCTGCTGTAGCTTAGGTGCAACTCAAAAATGTAACTGTGCTTAGGGCGACCGCAAGAACTGTGATTGGTCCGCTTTGTATTTCCTCCGACCTGTATCTGGTTGATTTCCGTTGATAGTGAAAACAACATGGAGCAGATCGAAGAGAGACGAGCTGAGGAGGTTCAGATGTGTTCATCAGCTCATCTCCCAATTATAAACACTACTACTTCTGTTGTTATTACTTCCTTGTTAAAAAGCACCACACTGCCATCTAGTGTTTCGGTGGTCTACGCACAGAATCACCAACGCAGAACTATAACAGCTACAGCAGCAATTCAACGCAGAAGTATAATTTGGCCTTTAGTGAAAAAATTCCAGATTACTGTTTTCGTTGTCATCTTTATACTGTACATATAAGTAGCAGAAAGCGTTGATGAAACAGCCCATAGCAGTAGCTGTTGTTGGTTCGAGGACGTTTCTGAGTATAGGATGCTTGTGGCTGCGTGAAAAAGATTTGAAAAACAAAAAGGACAGTAAACACTTTACATGAAATCCATTTTGCAGCACATTCATAACAGCCTGATGACGGCTACATGGCACATTCATGCATAACCCTAACCCTAACCCTTCGATCCTTATACCAGCTTTGTCAATGCACAATTACTGCACCATATTTGACAATATGAATGAATGTGACATATAGCTGTAAACAAGCTATTGTTTGTGCGGTGTTACAGAATTTCAAGTAAAGTGTCACTGAATTAGTTCCATAAACCATGTTAAGTACGGGACAGAAACAGAAACCTAAACATCCTCTGGATTCCTGGCACTGTGAATGAGGAAGACTGAGTTTACATTTAGCCACGACAGAAGACGGGCAGTCAGGTTTACAACAGTTGTTATAACAAAATGTGCAACCGTCTAACTACAACTGCACAGTGCAGCGTCACTTTTAGGGGTTCAAGACATGAAATCAAATCTATATATATATATTTATCAAGGCATATTCAATGAAAAGTCAAGCAGTTCCATCATGTAGCCTACTTCCTGAACAACCACTGAACTATTTCATCTTCTACTCTACATTCATGTTCTAGACACAGATCTGTTGAATATAATTTTGGATCAGCTGTAATTTAATTGAATGCTTTAAAGCAGTTGGGACGTCACTGGCAGTGTTTAAAGCAGCAAACTGGGGTCGGTTTAACGGTGTCGTGGCTGCCTTATCAACAGGATTAAAACGGGAATTACTGGCGTTACAGTCATGTTGCGATTTTAAGTTCTGTGGCAGGAACGGTGAAAAGCAACCACAAGGCTGCCAGGGAGAGAAACACCAACTGTCATTTGAAACCTTTGTCACTATAGCCCAGTTTCACCAATGTGATGTTTTTAGCTATGCTAGACAAGATCAACACAATCAGAAATGAACAGACATGTACTTTTTTATAACTCCAAACACTTTTTTTTTTTTTTCACATTCAGCGTCATAAATAAAGGGCATGGCCTGGACATGACCCATTTTCATTGGAGGACTAGGTACGGATATTAAAGGTGCTGCATGTAGTATTTTGTATTTCTCAAAATTAAGACCACATTTCCCATAAACCCTGTTGCCAAGAGGATGTTGCTACCTGTCCTCTCTGGTGTGATTTGTTTTAAAGTGGCAGAAGAGCCGATAACAGGCTTGATAACAACAAATGGAGCTGGAATAAAGCTGTGGATTACTTGCAAAGTAAAAATGATTCCTGTGCCATTAAACAATCTAGTAGATTTCCCGCCAAATCCGACCCAATGTCACGCAGTGTAAAATACAGCGGAGGTGTGTATTACGCTGCTAATCTAATTGGTAATGGTCTCTTTTGCCTATAATATTTATATTGATGTCTCAAAATATGATTGATTAAAATCCTACATGCAGCAGCTTTAACTCTGCTGGAGAACACTGTTCACTTCTCGTTCAGTACATAAAGAATCTTCCGTCACAGTTCTGACGGTCAAATATCTCATTCTCTCATTCAACTCTTATATATAGTTTTTCATACTTTCTATATATTTTTTCTTTTACTTCTTCACAGATAGAGAACATATGAATCGACCCTCATTAATTTTCGCCGAGGCTTGACGTTCCTCCACGACTCTTCTCGTCAGGCCCGTCGATATTCTGCTTCATGGTTGTTCAAACAGAAAATAAGGACTGCTGTGCTTTTGCGTTGTTTGGCGCGACAGAACCTGCGTGGAGCCGCGTCGTCGCCCCGCCCACCACAACCCTGGCCACGCCCCCTTCTCTCACATGCACCTCCCGCTCCCACGTGTGACTCCTCCCTCCTCTCAGCACTGCTCCTCCCCAAGAGAGTCTGTGTTCTCCCCCAGGTCTATGGAGGCCGCCGGAGCTCTCATTTTCCCCCGTCCCGGACCCGGACCGGGACCCGGACCGGGCCCGGGGCCCCCGACGATAAGCCCGGCTCCGGGTCCGCCGACTCCCCCGGGCATGCCCCCGCCGCCGTGGCCGGGGTAGACCTCCACGGCGCTGGAGATGGACTGGAGGGAGCGGTCGCGGAAGTAGTGGAAGGCCTCCTGGTCCAGGTAGGTCTGCTCCTCGCGCAGGCCCTGCTCAAACAGCTTGCGCTTGTGCCGGAACTCGATCACCGTCTTGGTGTAGGAGTTGAGCGTGGTGACGGAGGCGGCCATGCAGCAGGTGAAGGAGCCCCAGGCCATGCTGGTTGGAGAGAGAGAGAGACACAGAGAAAGAGAGAAGCGATGATGAGGGTGAGTCATGGAGGATGGAAGGAAGTGAATCTCTCCCTCTCTCTCGGCTTTCCTGTCTCTCATGGCTTTCATCTATCTAATAAAGGCAAAAAAAATGCCAAAGTAATAAATAAGTAGGTCATGTTGAGCCTAAGGTTTGACTGATGCTTTATGGTTTTTTTTTTAAGGCTGGTACTCATACTGCTATTTTTGGATTGAAGCTGCCAATAGCCAATATTCAGTGTCTTTAGATTTGATCATTCTATGCCAAAAAATTCAAAAAGAATGACAAGTATTCAGTGTCCCCAGAATTTAATTGGTGGCATGTTGAAAAAGCTTCTGAAACAGCATTTAGACAATGGGACACTACTACTACTACTATTAATAATAATAAAACAAATCAAAATCAAAAGATCAAAATGTCTCATTAGAGTCAATTCAGGTTAAAGTGATAATCTGTCAGTTCCTAATTTTTTTTATTTAGTCTCTTTAGTCTGTGGTTTCTGCATTGCACTTCCCACAGATCACCTGTCAATCAAGCAGTGTGGGCGGGGCTTGGATTTTCTGTTGATGCAGTTTGAGTTTCTCTTTTCTTTGTCTGTTCAGCCATGGTGGCTATCACTGCTCATGCTAACTACCCAGTTCTTCTTCTTCTGTTTATTCCGAACAAACCGGAAACGCAAAACGCATCACTTCCTGTGTGGCAGAGGATTTTTCCCAGGAAAAGCTTTATGAACTGGATATAGGTTGGATCACTTTTGTGTTATAGCAGTCAGTGATAGAGAGGAGCAAAACAGACGATGATGAACAGACAAATGAAAATTATTACAGACAACCAGTGTAGTATTGATCAATTTTACAGTAAATATGCAATCAAACAAACTGCATCATATCCATCATATCAGAGGTTGGCGATACCGACCTGACAATTTTTAATAAAAGCTCAGTATTGGCCCAATATATCGGTCTAACTTTAAGTCATTTAAATGTAATTTAAATTAAAACAAATAAGGAAGTCTTTTTTTATCAAATGTGCATAATTCATCAAATCATTTCCTAACAGGCTCTCTAGAAACTCGTGGATTTGGAAAAACACTGGGCTGTAGTCAAAGGGGGAGGAGTAATTGGCCAGATGGCGAAGAACAAATGAGACAATTTCCTCCGGGACTAATAGCACTCAGAGAAGCATCTGGGGTGATTCAGCCAATATTCAGAGCTCTTTAGCCTCTCTCCTCCAAGAAACCGAGCCCGACTCGCTCCCAGACAGGTCTGCTTAATGTTACTGGGCATATAACTGATGTGCTGCTAATTGAGAAAGTGGCGGGGCTCCGGGGAAATGGGTCTGTTATTAGGTTCTTAATAGGGAAGCTAACAGTCCCTCTGTGCGGAGACGTACTGTACGCCAAGAAAATACCAAGCAAGCATCGTTTCAGATGCTAAGCACAGAGTATTTGAAAAATCATGAAGATAAAATGCGTTTAGATGCTTGCTTCAAATCCATTATAGAACAAATTCATCATTCATTCTCTTTAAAACAAAGTATCACAAAGTATCTTATCTATAGTCTAATTTGGTGTTGTGTGTGTTTTTTTGTCAACTGAGGACAATAGCTAACTACCATCTTTTAAAAAAATACCACAATCTGGTTTTATGTTTTGCTATCAATCACTTTGTAATAGTAGGCTTCCCTTTTTTCACATGGTGGATATTTTATTTTTTGGAGTAAAACTCTTCCGTTTGCGTTCTAAATTCAAACTGTATTGTCCCATAAAGTTAACTGAACTTATAAAAACCCCAATAAAATTACAAAACATAAAAGCAAAGTAAAACACATAACAAATCACCACAACATAGACTAAAACCATCAGTTGATTAGACCAGACTGCTGGGGTCTATTACATTCTTTTTATTACATTTCTAGGCCTTTTTTGGGGGGAAACTATGTTTAGACTGAAATATTGGGTCAATATCACCATTTTATCAAAAATCAAATATCAGCCAGTCAGTGTCGTCCTCCTCTGATATGATGGACATGATGCAGTTTGATTGATTACAGATTTATTGTAGAATTGATCAATATTACACTGGCTGTCTATGCGTCGCCTCATGCTGTTTCAGAGGCTTGGCATGGAAATGGTCAAGTTCAAAGATATTGGCAAAAATATCAGCTATTGGCAGCTTCAGTGCCAAAAATATCACCCTGAAAAACTCACACTGGTGGAACCATATGGGAAACTAACTGATTGGCTAATTGATTATGGGCTGCGGTTTAGAGGTTTGGATGTCAGAGGTAGGGAGGAAGGAAGCGCTGCCAAACGGGACGGCATTCATGCAGCCATCATGGAAAAGAGTGCAGCATGTACCGTGGAAATGTCTGATTCATGAAACTTTCTCACACCACCTAAATGAGTGCAAATTACATCGTGGATTGATCAATCAGAGGCAGCTGTGGAATGACTGTGACTGTGTGGAATCAGTTGGCCATTTACATGTGACAAACCCCAAATTAAGCATGTTTGGCGACTCTTTAGCCTATAAACAGGAAGGCTTGGCGCGGCATCATTTGCACACAGAGACGGGAATATCCGAGAAGCAGAGATTTACCGAAGCAGGAGTTGATGTTTTGGTTGCAGAGGAGTGTTTTATTAGGCGGTCGGTCTTAAAAGTGGGATTAAAGGCTGTCGTAAAAACAAAACTTGGCAAGAAATCGTTATCTGTCAGCAGTGTTTCAGCGGAGAAAAGGACTCTCCGGGAGGTTTGTCTCTAAAATTACATGAAAAATGCATAATTCTACAAAGAAACACATTTCCTATATCCTAACCATGCCATATCAGTTCTCAGGTCAGAAAGACCAAAAAAAGCTCATATACTTTGAAATGAGCGTACACGTTTTCCGAGCAGATGTGAGATTTAGGACTACGAGAAAGATGGACTTGATAAATACCGACTTCTGCAGTGAAATGAGCGTACACACACACTTCAATATCAGATTTGATCGTATGTTAGCCTGATTAATGAGGGCCAAATCCCAACTGGGCATTTTGTTTATTTTCACTGTTCCTTTTCTCACATTTCCCAAGCTGAAATGAAGCCAAGGTTATCAGTTTCAAGAGTGCATTAAAAAGCGCATGTGAGAGCAGACATCGCACCCCCCCATCGGCCTCACAATACAGCACATTCACACTTTTTTTAGTTGTCCTGAAGGGGCTCTTTGGCCTTCCACTCCGGTGGAGGTTAATTACTCCTACAGACTTTATTCCGCCTTAACGATTCTGCTCGAGTCCCACACGGTGCTAAATGAGAGGCCTTCGTCTGAATGACTGGCAGAGGAAAGCTCCTGTTAGCATGCATGAGGGCAGAGTCCTCATCAACGGGAGGATTTCACAAAACAAAAGATATTCTAGCGAGTGTCAGGTAGGAGTGTGTGTGTGTGTGAGGTGTGTGTGGGGGCGTTTGCAGGTGTGAATTATTAATCGACTCCACACACACATACACACACACACACACACACCCCAACGTGAGGAAGCTGGTCTTTTCCCTGCCTCCCTCCCCTCCCTTGCTCATTCATCCCTCCCTGTTCTTTGCACTGGTTTTCGTCCTTGGCGTTGCCTTCTGCCGATGCGCAAATGAGCTGAGCGAAGTCAGACAACAGCTGCCGCCCGGCTTTACCTTCGAGGAGACAGAAGCGAAGGTCAAGGCCAGTCTTGTCTAGCTAATTATCCCCGAGACAACAGCCCTGTCACTCCCTGTGTACCTGGACGCTGCCTGTTGGCACGCTCCTGCGCCGCGCCGCCTCGACGGACAGCCATCGACGGACGTCCTAAAGGGGGTTTTTTGTGGTTCGGTGGATGAATGGACTATGGATCGGTCTCCGTCCGTCTGTTCGCTCAATCGTTTGTTTGTCAGACACCGTTTGATCGGATTTTGCCGAAACTTGGGGGATGATGCCTTCCGGCGTTTTCAAAACAAGTCAAACATTTGTCCCCCCTGAATGATGGATTCACCCCTTATGCCAATCGGCGCCAAAATGCATCATCCCTCCAAGTTTTGAGAAATCACGTTTGACAGATGGACAGATTTTCTCCGCCACCCATTAGTGGTGAATGACATGTTTACTTTTTGCCTCACGCTGCATTCACACTTTGTGTTTTTGCCATCTTTAGGTTGTCCATCACAAAATATTCTGCCATGAACGGTGATTGGCAGTCCCGGGTCGTTCGTTCATTTAGTGCCTCTGGAGTCCGAGCGAGTGTCTTAGGTGTATTCACGCACCGACGGTCGCTGCGAGGTGCTGCGATGGAATAAGTTGTTTTTCCTTCCGCGACGCCATTTTGAAACTGCAGGTGGGCATGCTGTTGCCTTTCAGTCGCACAGTGACAGAAGGACGGCTTCAACTCGCACAAGATTCTGGCCGTTATTCACAGAACTCAACAGGAAATCTTTGGCTCGGTAATTTGAACTTACTCATAGCGTTATCGGGGCTGTGATTGCTGTGATGGAGCCTCATTACTGCTGCCTTATACTCAGCGATAGCCCAAGTGACAGCCAAGGAAAATCAACATGTTAATTAGTTACATATTTAACAGACACTCTGATTATCCAATGGACCGTGTCCTGCTGAAGATCTGTAAGAAGAGATGAAACAAAATCCTACTGCAGCAATCACAATGTCAGGCATGAACCCAATCAAATCAGATTGCTTTTAAAATTGAAAACAGGACGTTAATGATTGCAAATTCAGTGTGTAAATTTATTAAACACTTTACATTTTTTCCAGAAACATTGATGACGACCTATGAGTGTTTTTTGTAACATTTTTAATATTTAAACTTAATTTCACAAATAAGATTTATTCCAAAAACGTATACGGTCTGATTAGAGCAGGTGGTATTTTTTCCTTTTATGAATTTTTTATGGAGCATGCATGTGATCAAACAGAGGGTGCTGGTGCTGCATGAACACAAGCGGTGAAACAGACCCAGTAGTTTCCCGTTCATGAACGCTGCTGTTTTATGAATTCTGATCACATCGCACAGTCTGGCATCAGAAATGCAAAAGACGGATGAAACTGTACGTGACTTTCATCCTCTGGCTTTACTGCTATTCTTGTTTTTGCATCTTTCGTGAGATTATTTAATCAATGTTGTTTCTATAAAAATCTACAAACCCACACTGGAAATCACCCCAAACCCCCACACACACCCTTCAGAACTAGTGTGTGTGTGTGTCTGACTGTGATTGTATTGTAGACTAGTGGGGATTGTGTTCAATGTGATGTAATGTGTGTGTGTGTGTGTGTGTGTGTGTGAGACTGACCAGAAGGACCAGCCGTAGTCCCAGCTGTGAGGCCTCCAGTCTTCAGGACCCAGGCTCACCGTGATCTGGAACACCTGAGTGTACATCATATGGGCCACCATACCCAGAAGACCTGTATAGACAACATGCACACACACACACACACACACACACACACACACACACACACACACACACACACAGACACACACACTTGCTGTTATAAAAATATTTTCTGCATCAAACACAATCCCTATCAAGGGTGATTTATGCTTCTGTGTCGAACCTATTTCCGTTTTCTCTTTTTCCACCTGATGAACTTGATAGTTTTAAGCGACTTTAACAGGCTGGATAGAAAATTTGGGAATGTCTCACATTCACAACACTTACCTCTGTCTCTTTTGCAGTTGTCTCTCTCCTTAATAACCAAACTGTGTGTGAACTTTACAGGATTAAGCTCCAGTGAGGACTGACAACCCTATGTAGCTGCAGTGTGAACGTAGCCAGTGAAGATCAGGATGTTTTGGGGGCGTAAACACCATTTGCTGTGGGTGTGACTAGCAGAAGTCACAGCAACAACAACAATGGAGGAAAGCAGTAAATAAAGAAAAAAGCTAAATGGCGTCTTTGCTGTCTGCTTCTTGAAAGCCTGTGGTGGCTTTACAGGTGTCAGTTACCAGTGCTGAGGTTTCCCTCCAGTGTCCATACAGACACCAGATTTTAATTTGGGTAAACAGGGTGAATTTACACCCAGTTAGTGGAGATGGGATGCTCTTCTTCTTCTGTTGCAACCACACTTTGTGATTTAGGATGACAGGCAAGATCCGTACATACAAATCTGGCCTAATGCAGCTTTAACCTCAGCACAAGCTAATTTGCCGTGCTAATTAGCATAAACATAAAGATACTAAATCATTACACAATCCGAGTTCCAGCTAAGCATCAATAATAAATCAGAACACATATAATTATCATAATTAGTCACTATACAGTATCAATTGATTTAAGGTGCCGTTGTTAGACATACAATCAATTAGAGATGGGGACATAATCACTCATAAACATACAGTAAATCAAATGGCCACAATACAAATAAGTCAATGTGAGGGGAATGGCATTAATGCAGAGGTTGTACATCATATCCACACATTCAACACATGACATGGCTTGCTTTCCTCTGTGTGTGTGTGTGTGTGTGTGTGTGTGTGTGTGTGTCACGTGGATGTGAAGGATGGATGAGAGCCATGTGTCTCTGTTTGCTTGCAATCACTCTCGCTGTGTGTGTTTCTGTGTGTGTGTGTGTGTGTGTGTCTCTGTATGTGTGTGTGTGTGCAGCATCATGCCATAGTAAATAAAGGATGTCTGCTCCAGATTTACAGTTTGCTATAAAAGGACCATAATTTCTCCCCGGCCTTCAAACCATGACAACAGAGATTTCTAGGAAAAGTCTGTGCATGCGTGTGTGTGTGTGTGTGCATGTGTGTGTGTTTGTGGGCTTGCGTGCACATGTCACATGCTGGTAAGTGTGTGAGATCCTTGTTCTACTGTATGTTTGTGAGTTTACCTGCATGTTAACAGCTGCACGCATACAAATTTGTGCACATTTTCTCTGTGTGTGTGTGTCCAGAGTCAGGAAAAAAGATGAATCCCCTGCAGAAAGGGTTTCTGTGGTACTGATTGGGAGGGTTTCCCAGTAATGAGGAGTATAACAAATTACTATCACCAATCTAAAAAATATTCATCGCTCCCTCTGAATGTCGGAGTGAAGTTGGATTATCCAAAACGTGCGTCCCGCCGCCGCCGCCGCCGCCGCCGCCGCCGCCGCCGCCGCCGCCGCCGCCGCCCCCCGGGCCGGTTTCATCAGAGTGACTCATCGGCCGCTCATACTGGACTCAATTCCCAGTAAAAATAATAAATCTTGAAATAAACAAAGATAGCCCGCACTCTGTTTCTTCTTATTTGATTTTTCTTTCTTTTTTGGCACGGACGTCTCAAGATTATCCATATTAGCCGACACACCAAAAATAAACTCTGTGAATCAATGAATTCTGTTTTTTGCACAAGGACTCCATGTTTGTTCCACTAAAAATGGTATAAAAGTGGATTTACTGTGGATGGAAGTATTCCCACTACGTTGGTTTGATCCAGTAAAAGGACGACGACAACATGGGACTTCATCGCTGTTTAGTTTCCTGATCATTCACAAGAGGGGGAACTGAGGTTTTTTTTAGGAAAGAGAAGGTGCAATCGCTAATTTCGGGGGTGGAACAGAAAAGCGATATAACGAGTCGTGTAACGAATTACTGCTCCCAGGAAGTAGCAGTTAAGAAAATAAGCGAAAAGTAATGCATTACTATTTTACGGTTTCTTTCCGAAAAAAAGGTGACTCTTACAGCATGATTGCTGGCAAAGTAAAGCACATGAAGTTAATATCTCTCTTAAAGCTGCTTTGTGTGGCATTTTTAAACATCAGTATACCGTCATGAAATTAATTATGATTTACCGTAAACAAATAAGACCATATTTGAGCCTCATACCAGTGGTATTGTTAGTGCTGCTGACCGCATTTCCCGCCAAATCGTGAGCACGTTTACATGGACTGCAATATTCCGATATTAACCCGATTAAGACAATACTCAGAGTAAGAAACTACCATGTAAACGGCATTTTCTGATTACCTTAACCCGAATAAGATCATAGTCGGAGTATGCAACAGTCGAATTAAGACGTGGAGTATTCTGAGTATTCCGATTTTAGTGATTTTAGTGATTTTTTGTGATGTCCTATCTGAGTTTTCGCAGCATTTTGCGACACGTACGGCAATCCAACTGCTTGACGACGCATGCTCTAGCTTCCAAAAAGTAACGGCTCGAAGCACAGTGTTTTTCAAAATTAGCAAGAAAATACTAAGGGTATATACCACGGCAGCAACATGACAGAGAGGGTTTCAGGTTCAGTTCCGGAGGGAAACTCGGACGGAGGACGTCGGGACGTAATGTGGCCGTGCGTCTTCAGTCATTAATCGGACTCTGCTCTGTAGCATGTAAACGGGAATATGAATGGAATATTCTATAAGCAACTCATGTAAACACCTTAATCAAAATATTGTCTTATTTAGAATAAGGTCAATAGTTGGATTATTGCAGTCCATGTAAACATAGTCAGTGAGAAATGCAGTGTAGAGGTCTGGTCTGGTTTGTTTACGGTAATTAGAATTCGGCAAATGCATGTGATGCTAAACATGTCACTTTTAAGTCATTTGATTATCAAATAGTACCAGTTATAAGACAGGCAACCATCCGGTGTTTTTGAAATATTGAAATACCCATGAATCAATTTCCAGGTCGCAATTTTTTTCCCCTCCAATCTCTATGCCTTTCCTTTTAGAAAGCAATCCTCCTGTTCACTAATAAAGGCTGGAGTCACCCACACTGATATTGATTTTCACCACATAGATTAACATTTCTCTGGTGAAGGATATTCACCCTCCCTCCACCCACCCACCCACCCACACACACACACACACACACACACACACACATACACACACACACACACACACACACACACACACACACACAAACCCTCCCATGTCATTGGGGAATGTGACTCAGCAGGTGACACTGGGTTTCTCTCAAACTCTACACTGATAGAACAAAGGTGCTGACAAAAAGTGTGCAAAATACTGTAGCGTGTGTGTGTGTGTGTGTGTGTGTGTAATGTAAAATTGTGTGTCAGAATATCATAGTTGCTGTCATGGGAAATTTAATTTAATAAGGGTTCATTTTAAAGTGTGTCTTTAATATGAATCAAAGGCTGTAGGAGGAGGCACTCAAACAGTGTGTGTGTGTCTGCTTGGCTACCAGCGTGCCTTTGTGTGTAAACATCTGTGTGTGTGTGCGTGTGTGTGTGTGTGTGTGTGTACAATGTGCCAGCAGACATCTCCAATCATCCCTGACTGGGAGAGCAACAGCTGGCATCCACTCATATTGTGTGTGTGTGTGTGTGTGTGCGTGTGCGTGCGTGTGTGTGTGTGTCTGTGTGTCTGCGTGTGTGTGTGTGTGTGTGTGTGTGTATTACTGTATTATACTTGTGAGGACCTTCCACTGACTAAAGTCGTTCCCTAACCCAGTGGTTCTCAGCCTTTTTCCAGTCAAACCCTCCTTTGAAACTCCCATCCATTTATTGTAGTTTGTTTGTGTGTTCAATTCTATGCACTGCGACACGGTTAAATTACCTAATTCCACTATCGTTACTTAAATACCACAAGGTAACGTTAAAGTCACCAACTGTTAAAGTTTGTATGGCAGCGAAGACGAGTTACTGTCTGCAGATCCTGTTACTGACTGTGGAGTGTTAAGTTTCACTTTTGTTTTCCCACCTGGAGACTCTGTGGACTGAGTTCAGTCTGCTGGTCTGCTGTCTGTACATCTCCACATTACAGACATGATGTGACATCAGGAGCATTAGAGATCCATTTAGATCCATTTATATACACTGAGCAACTTTTGATTTTGTGCCTCTGTATGGGAAACACTGCACCTCACAGTCAAAAACGCCCTCTAGAGGCCATCTGACGAAGCGCATCATCTCACTAAGTGTTACCTGACTGACTGCCTGACTGACTGACTGACTGACTGACTGTCTGACTGACTGACTGACTGTCTGACTGACTGTCTGACTGTCTGACTGACTGACTGACTGACTGACTGACTGACTGTCTGACTGACTGTCTGACTGTCTGACTGTCTGACTGACTGACTGACTGACTGACTGCCTGACTGCCTGTCTGACTGACTGTCTGACTGACTGACTGACTGACTGTCTGACTGACTGACTGACTGACTGACTGTCTGACTGACTGTCTGACTGTCTGACTGCCTGACTGCCTGTCTGACTGACTGTCTGACTGACTGACTGACTGTCTGACTGACTGACTGACTGACTGTCTGACTGACTGACTGACTGTCTGACTGACTGACTGACTGACTGACTGTCTGACTGACTGTCTGACTGTCTGACTGACTGACTGACTGACTGACTGACTGACTGCCTGTCTGACTGTCTGACTGACTGACTGTCTGACTGACTGACTGACTGACTGACTGACTGACTGTCTGACTGACTGACTGTCTGACTGACTGACTGTCTGACTGACTGTCTGACTGACTGACTGACTGTCTGACTGACTGACTGACTGACTGACTGACTGACTGACTGACTGACTGACTGACTGACTGACTGTCTGTCTGACTGACTGACTGTCTGACTGACTGTCTGACTGACTGACTGACTGTCTGACTGACTGACTGACTGACTGACTGCCTGACTGCCTACCTGCCTGACTGACTGACTGACTGACTGTCTGACTGACTGTCTGACTGACTGACTGACTGACTGACTGACTGTCTGACTGCGCAGAAAAAGAAGAAAGGATGCAACGTACGTTCAAACTGACTCATCTGTTGTCACTTGCATGTTTCACCTGCTGTTATTTATGTCGACAGCGACAACTGAGGAACTGGATTTGGAATTTGAAAAAACCTACAGGAAACAGAACTGGAGCTGAATTGGAATTTCAGGAACTTGAATTTAATTCAGTGAAATTCTGTGAAATGTTTTTTCTTTCCTTTTTTTACCATATCAGATTGCACATAGTGTTATATATTATCAATACTGAATATCATAAAATGTTAAAGGAACCTTTCAGCTGGTATTTGATGCATTTGAACATGTAATCATAATCAGTACATTATGATTGAATGTATTTTATTTGTTCAGCTGTCTTTTATTTGATTCATAATGTTTGATTTATAATGTTTAGCGAGTCGAGACAAACTCTCTTACAAGTGGAATTTCATGGAATTTAATTCTGTTTCCTGTCATTCCAATTCAATCCCAGTTCCAGTTCCCTTACAGCTGGGTGACATTCACATTCACACTCCCCGACCCGACCGGTCCCAAACCAAAGTCCTAACCCTAAACGAGCTGCTGGAAAAATGTCCTCACTTTGAAGGTTTTTCATCATCTTTGTACAAGTTTCTAAGAGTACACAAACACACAAACACACACACACACACACACACACACACATGCGCTCCCCTTCTCCCAGCAGTCCATGCCTATGTTTTGTAAATGGCAGACGGAGCTGGCAGCCATTACTCACTGCTGTGTGTGAGGGAGCAGACCTACAGCAGGCAGCTTCAGGCAAAACATAGGAACAACAGAGAGAGAGACAGAGGGATGGAGGGATAGAAAAGAAAGAGTAAAGAAAGAGAGAGGTGGAGAAGGTTGGAACAAAGCAAGGGTATACAAAGATTAGGCTAGGAAAGGAATGAACAAATTAATGAAGGAGGGAAGGAAAGAAGGAAGAAAGGGGTGGAGGGAGGGGAGGAACGGCTGAAAGGATGGAGGGAGAAAAGGTACAATGGAATGAACGAAGGAAGAAATGTAGGAAGGAGCACAGTAGGGAAGGAAGGGAGGCTGGATGGAAGAAAGGAAGTTAGGAATAAAGTAAGGAGGGAAGGGATGCTAGATAGAAGAAGGGAGAAAGGAGGAAGCTAGGAAAGAAGGGTGGAAGGAGGGGAGGATGGAGGAAAGGAGGGCAGAGATGGCGGGATAGAAGGAGTGAAAAAGAAGGAGGGAATGGACGAAAGAAGGAAGGAAGGAAGGAAGGAAGGAAGGGAGGGATGAATGAAAGGAGGGGGAAGAAAGGAATGAAGGGATGAAGGGAGAAGGAGGGAAGGAAGGAAGGAAGGAGGGAGAAGGAAGGCAAGAAGAGAGGGCTAAATGGAAGGAGGAAAAGATGGAAGGAAGTGGTGAACGAACAAACAAACAAAAGAAGGAAGGGACTGAGGGCTCCGTGGAAGGAGGAAAGGAAGGAACAAATGAAGGATGGAAGGAAAGAAAGAACTAATGACTGAACGCAGGAAGGAAGGAAGAAGCAGCAATGGAAACATATTTTAATAATTACTGAGGTAGCGATGTTTGAGCCATATGTTGTTTGTAAAATAACAACCTGACCGATACTAATCAGTTCTTAAAAGGTGCTGCATGTATCATTTTAACATCAATAAATCATTCCGGCATTCATTTGGAGACATTAGTATAATTACTGTAAACAAATAAAACCATAACAAGATTAACAGCCTCTACTCTGCATCCTCTATTGTTTCTCCACCTGGTGGATCTGGAGGGAAATCTGCTGGATCGCTTTACGGCACAAAACAGTTTCTGGCAGCAGATGGTGGAAGGAGGGAAAGGAAGATGGAGAAATCACTTCCAACATGTTTTATCCTCTTTGGGGGGGCAGGAAGCACTGGGGCTTATGGGAAATGTAGTCTTAATGTGGAGAAACACTAGCACTAACAACACCACTGCTGTGAGATTGAGGAGACCAATCGACTCCAGCATGCTCTCATTGGTTTACAGTAATTATAGCAAGGTATCGCAATTAATTTGACAATGATATACAGTATTTAAAATGCTGCACATAGCACCTTTAAAATCATCTGTATGTAGATGTAACAGGTATTATTATCTTCATCATTATTTAACTTCTGTTATTTCTTTTATTTTTTTATTTTATCTATTTTATCTCTTTCTTTCTTTCTTTCTTTCTTTTTTTCTTTCTTTCTTTCTTAATGTCATTTTAAATAGCTGTGGTGTGTGGCCTTAGGAGGATTTTTATGTGTTTTTTCAGTTTTATGTAAAGCACATTGGATTTGCCTTGTGTATGAAATGTGCTATATAAATAAAGTTTCCCTCGCCTTGCCTAAAAGACTCTTTCCATCTTTCCATAGGTGTATTTTCTGATGTCGTTGCGATCTGATGTTCAGGAAAACTGTTTATTCACTTTTCATTTTTTGCGACATTTTAAAAAAAAATGTGCTTAAAAGAAATCAGTTGGCAGTGGGATGGAGCGGCAGCCAGAGCGTCCCGAGGCTGCCAGCAGCTCCCGGCGTGGAGCAGCCAGAGCCAGCGCCTTGTGTAAGAGGTTTACTGCTGCTGGGAGGAAAAAAAATCCCTGGAACCAAACACAGCGCCGGCTTCCAGGAGATAACCTCTGACCTCAGATGGCCTCCGACAAATCTGCATGTGTGTGTGTGTGTGTGTGTGTGTGTTTTTCTCTCTCCGTCTTCCTGTTCCCTCATAACTCTCCTACTGTTTGTTAAGTGTAAAAGTAAGTTACTGCTTACTCTGCATGCATACGTGTGTGTGTGTGTGTGTGTGTGTGTGTGTATTACACATGTGCAAGAGCATTTGAGTGTGCCTGATGTGTGTTTTATGCATCCTAAAGAAAGTCAAAATCAAAAGAAAGAGAGGTGCTGGATCAAAGAAAACATCAAGTGAAATACAACAGAAGATCCACACACAAAAATACACAGCTGGATGAAAAATATGAAAGAATATGTATGAATGTATATTCCCCCAAAAGCTCTATTTTTAATGGTTAATATTATATTATGCTGATTTATTTTTCCTCACAAACACCAGTTACATAAACACAGAAACACTGATAGTCAGTGGACAGCGGAGGGTCGGAAAACACAGCAAGACTCACACACACACACACACACACACACACACACACACACACACACACACACACACACACACACACACACACTGATACATGGGAGGGGATGGGATTCATTTTCTGAAATGATGATTAATTGATGATTCATTTCTTGTTCCATGCTTTGGGAATATTGTTTATCATGCCAATAAAGCACATTGAATTAAATTTAAATTAAACGGAATACTCACATATGAATAATTTAATAAACAAGTAACGTTCAAGCAAAGCGCTCTTCCTCTGAATTACACTACCAGTCAACAGTTTGGACACACAGTTTTCTTTATTTTTTTACTATTTTTCACATTTTAGAATAATAGTAAAGACATCAAAACTATGAAATAACACAAATGGAATTATGCAGTGACCAAAAAAGTGACCAAAACTATCTTATATTTTAGATTCTTTAAAGCAGCCGCCCTTTGCCTTGATGGAAAGACAAAGGCTTTGGAAAGAAATTCATACACAGGATCAACTTCACTATTTATATTTGTCTAAGGAACTCATTTCAAGCATTTAAGCAGAAGCCTTTAGAACAAAATGGCTTTAAGAGAATGAAAAACACAGAACATTCAATCAGGTGTGTCCAAACTTTTGACTGGTAGTGTACAACAAGTGTTTTCTCTGCCTGTGTGTGTGTATCGTGTGCCGTGTGTCACGTGCTCTGCCTCCACCCACCGGACAGCACGGTGAAGACGGCGGCGAAGGCGTTGAGTTTGAGTCCGTCGATGACGTTGCTGGAGTGGAAGAGCTCCAGACACATCAGGCTGAAGCCGACCACCAGCAGCAGGATGTACAGCACCTCCGACACCACCGACAGCCACAGCACGCCTGGAAACACACACACACACACAACTCAGTTATACACACATATATACAACACACACACACACACACATACACGCATCAAAGCAATACATGCAGTTGAGAAATCATTCCGGTGTGGTGTGGGAGGATTTTACTCCAAAGTTGCAGTTAAACCTGCTGGTTTTTGGCTTTCGATGGAGAGTTTTAGTGTCCCATGATGGTCTGCATGCTGTTTCAGAGGCTTTCCCACCCTGAGCGGAATACAATTTGAGGGGAAATGTGGGATACTTTCAATTTTTGGGGCATGAAAATGGTCAAACTGAAAGCTATCGAATATCAGCAGAAAATATCGGCTATCAGCAGCTTCAGTCCGAAAAATATCAGTATCAGCCTTTAAACCCATGTCGGTAAAACCCTACAGACAGTGAGGAAAACCATGAGGAAAACCATGAGGAAAACCATGAGGAAAACCATGAGGAACTTGGGACAGCGGCACTCCAAAAAGACCAGAAAACAGCAAGACTTGGTCTCAGTTTACCATTTTAAAAATTTTGAATAATAAAAAAAAAATAAGCTGAGACCAAGTCTTGCTGTTTTATGGACTTTCGGAGTGCCGCTATCCCATGTTCCTCATGGTTTTCCTCATGGTTTTTCCTCATGGTTTTCCTCATGGTTTTCCTCATGGTTTTTCCTCATGGTTTTCCTCATGGTTTAGTGATAGCAGAGCACCTAAAGGCCCACAAGAGGAAGCACACCGGCTCTTCATGTCCTACTACAGACAGACAGTGTGACACATGCTGAGCAGGATCCACGCTCACAGCGCTGTCCCGGCCTGCAGAGACAGCATGAACCACTTAGACTCTGTCAGCCGACAGAGGCAGAGTGTATTTATGTGTATTTCATTTCAGAGCTACAGTGAGAGAGAGAGATGGAAAGTGAAAGAGAGGCGGTTCAGATGACCAACTGAACGTTTATTTTAAGCTCCGTTACATTTTAAAAGCTCATAAAACCTCCGTGGGAGACTGGAAATCGTAATGTTGTTACAATAACACCACTAACCACTCTGGAAGGAAACACAGTGATTTGTCAAAGCTCTGACAGAGACGCACCTCGCTGCTGCTCACAAGGATCATTAAGTTTAGTATAGCAGCATGTGGACTTGACCTTTTTACTCACACTGCAATAAAACGTACTCTTTCAAACAGGATGTGTCAATTTCAGTGTCGTCCATCGACGATATGATGGATATGATGCAGTTTGATTGATTACATATTTACTGTAGAATTGATCAATACCTGAATTGATTCCACACGGGTATGAATGAATATGTTTTATTATTATTATCATTAGTAGTAGTAGTAGTAGTAGGAGTAGTGTTAGTAGTAGTAGTAGTTGTAGTAGTTAATAGTAGTAATAGTTGTATTAGTAGTAATAGTAGTAGTAGTAATAGTTGTTGTAGTAGTAGTAGTTGTAGTAGAAGTCGTAGTAGTAGTAGTAATAATAGCAGTAGTAGTAGTAGTAGTAGTAGTAGTAGTAGTAGTGGTAGTAGTAGTAGTAGTCGTAGTAGTAGTAGTTGTAGTAGTAGTGGTAGTAGTAGTAGTAGTAGTAGTAGTTGTAGTAGTAGTGGTAGTAGTAGTAGTAGTAGTAGTAGTAGTTGTAGTAGTAGTAGTAGTAGTAGTAGTTGTAGTAGAAGTCGTAGTAGTAATAGTAGTAGTAGTAATAGTAGTAGTAGTAATAGTAGTAGTAGTTGTAGTAGAAGTCGTAGTAGTAGTAATAGTAGTAGTAATAGTAGTAGTAGTAGTAGTCGTAGCAGTAGTAGTTGTAGTAGTAGTAGTAGTAATAGTAGTAGTAGTAGTAGTAGTAGTAGTAGCAGTTGTAGTTGTAGTAGTAGTAGTAGAAGTCGTAGCAGTAGTAGTAGTAGTAGTAGTAGTCGTAGCAGTAGTAGTTGTAGTAATAATAGTAGTAGTAGTAGTAGTAGCAGTTGTAATAGTTGTAATAGTAGCAGTAGTTGTATCCTGGGTTTCAAAGGAGACTTTTAGTGTCCCATGGTCTAAATGCTGTTTCCACCCTGATAAGAATAAACATTCTGTGAGAAACACTGAATATACAGTATGTAATTTTGGGGATTTTTTTTAGCATGAAAATGGTCAAATTTAACAATATTGAATATTTGCACAAAATATCGGTTATCAGCAGCTTCAATTCAAAAACGTCGGTATCGGAAATGGCCTTGAAGAACCCACACCTGTCAGTCAAACTGTAGTATCAGTGTGTGTATGTTTTTAAGGGTGCAGTTTAATTCCCCAGCAGGTTCCTAACACAAGATTTAGTCACAGTGAAGTCTCCGCCTGGATTCTGGATTCTTTAACTCCAAAACCAACAGCGCCGCAGATGAAGCTGAGGCATGTGGACAAATCACAAACAACAGGATACAAGAACCATCAGGTACACCTTACTGAGGGTTTATCTTCCTGTTATCTTGTGTTTTTATTTATTCAGAGACAGTGAAGACATAGAACAGCCATCTAGACACCTGAGTGACCAGGCCTTCTCACAACGCTCTGATCTTATGAATGGGTTATTTTATTGTTTGTACATATTGAATAAAGGGCTTATTCAGAACTGAATTGACCCTTTTGACAAAACAAGTTCTATTCTCCTTTATAGCAGAGATTTAATGCAAATCTAGTCTGCACGAGCTGTATGGAGAACATTTAAGGATATTTTTTCCCTTGTTTGTAAGAAAGCTTCTCCGGCAGTGAGCCTGGAGAACTGCTGGTAAGTTGTTTGAGGAAAAACGCTCATCTGAGTTTGTACTGGCATGAGGATGAGTAAATAATGATGTGAGTTTTGGGTGAACTATTCCTTTAATGGCATAAACTTATGCGTGATGGTAAGTATTATCAAACTACTGTAAGTCATATGAAGATCAGGTCTTTTAAAGCTGCACTAGGCGAGAGTTTTATGTAAAAATCTATCTGTTTTGAATCATAAAGTGTGGTTGCAACAGAGAAGAGCGTTCCAATCACTAATTGAGATGCACATCCTATGCTCATCCTATTTACCCAAATTAAATTCTGGTGTCGCTATGGTAACTGGTGGGAAATCTTCTCCACACAGGAAGTGACCAATCCAAACTTAAGAGTGAAATCCAAAACTGTAGAGAAAGCTGGACTCAGGATTTCTGGGTAGTGAAGTCTTCAAAATTAAAACTGTTGCCTCTCGCTGCCATTTGGGGGTGCCAACGAGCGATGCCGCCTGCAGCTTCAAGCAAAATAAATATATTTGTGTTTTTCTGAAAATATTATTGATTTTTGTTTATATTAGTGGTTACAATGCCTTATGATGATCGCCGACTGCAGGTCAGAGTTTATCCTCCACTGCTCCACATGCAGCCACTGTAGAAGTCTCACTACTTAGTTAATTATTTAGAAAATGCAAGTTTTACTCTCTTTTCAGCTGTTGGAAGTTACAAGGAATGATCCGATCACTAGCTTATGGAGACACATTGGGATTTTGAGTTAATGTACACATTTCAGTCTGCAGTTGTAATGTAGGTTGGATGGAGGATTAAAATAAGATGAAACTTAAATGATCCCTGTGGGGAAATTGAGTCACTGCAGCAGCAAAATAGTAATAATAAGATACAAGACCTAAAAAATTGCATATAAATACGAATTTAACAAATGGGGGTTATAAACACAGACGCCCAGCAAACATTTCACTGCTGAATAGATGTTGCTGTCCTGCACCAACGTTAAAATCCTGTGTAAACGCAGAATGAAAGTTGATATGACATCTGTAGTTTTCCGTAGCTGCTACCTGCAGTGCTTTGTGAGATTGGGATCGAAAAAGTGGACGACAGCATCATGACAGCGTGGAAAAAACAGCACTAGAACTTTCTGAGACAAAGAAAAAAAAAAACCCAACAAAAATAATATGAAATATATGCCGTTTGAAATGAGTGAAAAATAATAAAAATATCATGAGGCATTAAGTAACAAATAAAACACCATGGATGAACTGGGGACTTACACAGCACATTAACAAAACTGTATTATGGCTGAGTTTAAAGGAAACAGGTTCTCAAATGAAAGCGTCTGTTTGGTCCAGGTGGCGTCATTCAGACAGCAGATAAAGCGGCGCTGGGATTGGGACCAGAAGCGAGAAGACATCAAACCGAATACAGCAGTGACTTGTGGGATATGGCACCCTTCACTTTCTCTCCCTCTCTCCCTTTAAACTCTATGTCTCTCTCACTCACACACACAGAAATTCACAGAAAACGCAGAGACAAAGTGTTGTTGAAAGAGCGGCTGGACTCTGCAGGTCGGGCTGTGGAGGCTTATCAGACATCTGAAGGTTTTCCACACGGCGCTCAGGGAAAACACCATGGGGGATCGCTGCAATACCATGAGCTGAACCCTATGATGTATACTGCGCAGGGATAGACTGATATTAGGTTTCCAAGGCCGATACTGGTACTTTTGGATTGAAGCTGCTGATAGCTGATAATTTTTGCTAACGTCAATACCTTTAAATTTGACCATATTCAGGCCGGTTGCAAAAATTAGCAAGTATTCAGTATTTCCACCTAGAATTTTCTTCTTCTCAGGGTGGAAAAGCCTCTGAAACAGCATTTAGACCATCATGGGACACTAAAACTCTCCATTGAAAGCCAGACTAATGAAATTATTTTAGGTGGGTCAGTAGCTCTTTAAAGGTCCCATATTCTCCACTTCCCAGTGTTTTATTTTCTGTCTTGAGGTCCATTCAAAGCTGTGTGTGTGGTGTCATGTACCAAAAACACTCTCAATCCATTTCTCCACGTTCATTTTCCAGCATCTCTCTGAGCCTTACCAAGAACAGGCTGTTTCTGTCGCCGTGTCTTTAAGGCTCATTAATATTAACGACCCCTCTGTTCCGATTGGCTAACCGTTTCAAGAGTGAAACGTGAGACGCCGCGGCCCGGCAGCTACAGGTAGGGAAAACTCTCCGGTAATAAACAATGACAACCGCTCGACCGCTTTGAAAAAAACACTTTGTTAGTCTATTATTTCTTACAGAAATGATAATGAGCGAACCTTTGTGACGCCACAAAGTTACGGAAGTCCAAACGGCTCGTTTAGAGGCTCGCTTTTCTAATATGGATTGTGTGGATTTAGTTGGCGACCGTGCGTTTTGATACTTTCACCATGTTTAGATAGACCATCCAACTCCTTTATCATCACAGAGGCAAGGGGAATCCTGTTTTACACCATATGGGACCTTTAAGGCAGAGTGAGACGAGTGTATGGGTTAGCAGCTCACTTTCTGTATTGAACGTTGTTTCAGACCGATAGCCCAAAGCCCAAAGTGCTGCTGGCAACTAAACTGTCACAGGTGAGGTGACGGGTACAAGGGTGAATGAAATGCACCAGTCCTGAACTGATTCACTACTGTTGGACACCCACAAAATATCAAATTAGCTAAAAGAACCAGTCTTCCTACCACTAGTACTGAGTGAGAGATACATGTGAGTTCATGTTTTACAGCGAAACAAACATTGCAATGTCAACCACAAACCAAAAATCCAGCCAGTAGTCGTGTCCTGCTACGGCATTTTAAGAGTTGTGCTCACAAAATGACTTACGCAATGAAAATTATTAATTTTGTTGGTTTTATTTGACATTCTCTACACTTGACTGCAGGTATTTCCTTATTGTCAGAATTCATGGAAGTCTGAGAAATCGGGGTCCATCACCAAACCCCCGAGTTCCCAAGTAGTATTTACCAGCTGAAAACTGAGGTGAACTGTATTTCCTAGTAGGAAACTCGTATCTACCATCTTTCCCATGGGATGTGAATGCAGCATGAGCACAGACACCACTGATGTAAAGGGAGATGCAGACAGACAGTAGACAGAGGCAGACTGAATATAATTCGCCAAATCAAGTCCAAGCGAAAGACAAAATCAGAAAAGGAACCTATGCTGGGTTTTCACTGTTAGAAAGTATGTGGTGTGAAACAACAAAGCGGGAGAAAGCAGAAGTGTGAGACGGGGGTGGAGGAAAAAATACAAAAAGGAAAAAAACATAAGAGAACAGAGGAGCGAGAGGAAGTGGATGAGGATGAGAAACCTTTGGAGGCATCAGTGATGAAAGCAGCGCTAACCACATCATGACGTCAAGGTGCAATATTAATGTGACGGCTGTTCATAGAGCCTGTCTGAAGAGAGAGAGAGAGAGAGAGAGAGAGAGAGAGAGAGAGAGAGAGAGAGAGAGAGAGAGAGAGCCACTGAAACCACAAGTCAATCTGAAGTGTTCAGATGAGCAGAGTTTTCTCATTATCTGGTTTTCTCATTACTAAATGGAAGCTGGAGTGTAAACACGTATCTAAAGACAGTTGTGCAACCTGAGGTGATGTTTAACATTCACGTTCCAGTGATGGGTTTAATTTCAAAATGAGATATCTGCCATTTTAACGCTGCAATGTGCAACTTTTTCCCATTAAAATATCAATAATTATTCTACATTATCAGTCTGGGTCTGTCTGTGACCCTGTGTGTTCACGCCTGAATCCCCTCATTTACCTGAAATTGGCTTCTTAATGATGTTGGGATGTTTTGGGGCGTATACCATTTTCTTTGGGCGTGTCTTATGGGTGTGGCCAGCGGTGAGCTGGTTGTGGCTATCAAGGTGAGGCTAGTGGCCACAATGGAGGAAAGCAGGAGGAAAAGAAACAGTGAAGCTAAACATTCCAGAAATAAGATGAACGTCAGCGTCAGATCAGCTGTGTTCTCCGTCTGCTTCTTCAGCGCCTGTGGAGGCTTTACGCTGCAGGTTTCCTCACCCTCAGGAGAGATGACATCATCAAGATGACTGACAGGTGTCGGGGCGGGAACTTGACCAGCTGAGGGGGAGGAGGGCGGGACTAACAATACACTTCCTGCCTCAAGGTGAAAAGTTGTAGTTTGCAGCTTGTATATTGTAGCTTTAAAATGGTAATTCTCAAACTCCTCCACTCTAATTCAATTTTATTTCATATAATGATGCATAACAAATTTCAGAGAAATCTGACAATAAAGTTCTATTCTATCATATCGTATCATATAGTATTTTACTTTTGTTATACTTGCAAAAGCTACACTTGAGAATAGGATACTTTGGTTTGTACTTTTAATGCTACTTAGACTTGTTGAATACTTTTTTACACTTTTGCATAAGGGACTGAGAATAATATAGTGAGGCTTACTTGTACTTTAATACACTTAATAAACTTAAAAGTGGTCCAATTAAATCACAAAAAGTTCAAATACACCTAAATACACTTTTAGTATTTGTGTGCGTCAACCTCAAATATACTAAAAGCATAAAGATATAAACTTAAAGTTAACTTAAGTATACAAGTACTCTTTTATAAACTAATAAGTGGGCCAATTTAGTCACAACAAGTAACAAAATAGTACACTTAACAGTAAACTAATAGTTTACCAAAGTTAGTACACTTGTTATACTTAAGTATACTTTCAAAAATAAACTTTAAGTGTACTACTTATTTGTAAGGGACAGGCTGAATCAGTATTGTGTTATATCATATGGAGATAGAGAGTAGAAACACGGACATTTATTTATATGAAAATGCTACAGATTATTACTTTAAAGAAGCGACACCAACTCTGACATGATATGAAAGTATTGTGTCGTATCATCAAAGTTACTAGATATTTTAACTCTTCCACCTATAAAATAGTGATATTTTTAGAGACAGGATGATCTGCAGCTTTAAAGTACGGGGTCGTATTCAGGCAACATGCAGCGCTTTAACTGCACGACTAAAACACCTTACAGACGGTGTATCACAGGCCATACTTGTCTGAAAAGCACAAAGGCTGACAACAAACACACACACACACACACACACACACACACACACACACACACACAGTTGTATTCCTCACATATTTACACTGTTGAGATCTTGCCTGGATATCACAGAGTTCTCTGCTCACCGTTTGCATCCACAGGGGGAAGAACAAGCCAAACAGAAACAAATGGAGACGATACAAACACACAACAATCTACCGAGATGCGGTCCCGCTACACAGAGTTTCTGTCACCCTTCAGATCTACAGCGAGTGATTTCTCTCAGGGAAACATGGAGGCAGAGGGAGAGAAAACAAGAGCGAGAGAGACAGAGAGAGAGAGAGAGAGAGAGAGAGAGAGAGGAAGAGAGGAAGAGAGAGGTAGAATTGAATTGTAATTGAGTTTTCATTTGTTATGTCATTGCTGATGGTTCTTGATTTTTGTTTAATTACTACTAATCGTCCAGTAATGTCTGTAATATGGCTTCAGTTGACACTGTATTGCTTTGGCACCGCACTGCAGGTTTCATTCCTGTCATGCAAATAAAGCTTAATTTAACTGATTGAATGGAGAAGTACAGAGAGATGGAGAGACAAGGAGAGATGAGAGAAAAAGAGATAGAGATGCCAATAGAGAGAAATGGAGAGACAGATAGCGAGAAAAACAAGGACAGAGAGAAAGAGAGAGAGGACTAAAGCTGTCACTAGCTCATATTTTGTGCCGATATCCAATGCTTTTAAATTTGACCATTTTCATGCCAAAAAAATTACAAGTATTCAGTGTTTCCAACAGAATTGTATTCTTGTCGGGGGGGAAAAGCCTCTGAAACAGCATTTAGACCATCATGGGACACTAAAACTCTCCACTGAAACACAGGATGCTTTTACTACTACAACTAATAATAATAATAAAACATATTCATCCAGAGGTGGGGACTCGCGTCACATGACTTATTGCTTGAGACTTGACTTGGGTTCTGGTGACTTGGGACTTGACTCTGACTTGTACTTTGATGACTTGAAAAGGTTTCTAAAGTCTTGACTTGAGATCTTGTGTTTGTGTAAATGACTTAGATTGAAAGTGATGAGATTTGTTCCAGCAGACGACTGAATTTAAATTCTGTTTTCTGAATTTGTATGGAATGATTGAATTTATTGAAGTTGAAACTGAGTATAGAAATCAAACTCATGATGCTCTTACCAAGTTTTTATCCTATTAAAACCATATTGCATTGAAAAGTCCTAGATATTTAGTTTTCTTTAAGATATTAAATTGATACTGGACTCTTGATTTGTTCTGACTTGACTTGCTGTTCTACATTTAGACTTGAGACTTGACATTAATGACATGGACTTGACTTGGACTTGACTTGGTAATCTACATTTAGACTGGAGACTTGACTTGAGACTTGTGCCTCAAGACTTGAGACTGACTTGGGACTGGAGCAAAGTTGACTTGGTCCCACCTCTGCTTGTAGGGAATCTGATTAACAGAACTGAACAGAATCAGTTCAGGTTAAGGTCGTCCCATAGACAGTGTAGTATTGATCAATTCTACAATAAATATGTAATCAATCAAACTGCATCATATCCATCATATCAGAGGTGGACGACACTGACTGGACCAGACCTGATATTTAATAAAAGGCCTGACTATCGGCCTGATATCAGTCTAACTCTCTCTCTCTGCTGCCTGTCTTATTTCTCGTTAGCTGCTAATTTCCAGCCAGTCGATGGAAACAAACTCCGGGGTATGAAATGCCTGTAAGGGAAACTCCAAATGCAAAATATTGACAAAAATATTTTTTTCCCCCTGAATTCTGAATATGTATCAGTGGATCGAGCGAACTGAAGTTTCATTCATTTGGAGGCGGTGAATAAAACATGACTCGACTGACTTGGCCAGGAGCCAGGAGAGCAGCGATAACAGGAAGCCAGGAGCTCATCAGACCGAGCCGCGACTTGTGCTGAGTGCCTCGTTTCAAATGGATATAATTACATCTTTAATTACTGCGTGTGTGTGTGTGTGTGTGTGTGTGTGTGTGTGTGTGTGTGTGTGTGTGTGCATGTGCAAGTGTGCCAATTGGTGTGTAACGTAGGCTATTTCTGTGTGTAATACATTTTTGCAATTTTCTGTAATCTTTGACACCACAGTCCGGGGGTTCTCAAGCGTTGTCGTATCACAGAAACCCCAAACAGACACACATCAAGTCAAGAACTGTCTCCACTGTGTGTGAAGAGATGATAGCAGTGAGAGTGAAATTAGGATTAGAATAGACACTTTTATACATTCTCTAATTGGGATGACTTCTATTGAATATAGCGAAATTAAACTATTCCTCATTTTTCTGGTGGGACGCCAGGAAACCCCCTTCATTTTTGGCAAATCCCTTCAATCACTTTACTGTTGAGTGATGGGAATACTGGCAGCGGTTTCACCTCTGTGTACTCCGGTATTGAATTCCATGTGATGCATTTTAAAGGGTGACAGCACCCTCAGTTTCAGTCGCTCTCCGCCTCCTTCACTAGTTTGAAAGATGCGATGAAATGGGCGTGGAGAGGGAGGGGGGGGCGGTGAGGCAGGGAGGGCGGCTATCAAGACAATCTGATTATAGAGTTGAACTGAAGTAAGACCCAACGAAACATCCAACCCGGGTGCAGATTGCCGGAGGGGATGGGGGGGATGGGGGGGATTCCCTTCCTCTGCTTTTGATATATCCCCCCCTCTGGTCATTCATTTTTATCGCCGGTGGGGATACGTTTTATCCCTGCTTCTGGTCAGACTGAATTAAATACATGTATTTCTCCAATATGACAGTACATGGCGCAAACAACTTCCAAAAAAACAAAACGCATGGATTATAGAAGGTGCGTTCTTTCCAGCTCATAAATTTGCAGAGCTGTGGATAAAAGAAGGGCGACCAAGTGTAAAAAGAAAAGGAGGTCCGTCATCAACACTAATTGTTTAGCTAAAAGAACGGTATGTGAGAAATCTTTCTTCCTGCTGTCCACAAACACATGCTGACTGGCACACAGCTGGCATCACCTGCGGGCCAGACGCATAAAACTGTAGATTCAAGCCAAAGCAGCCACTGTTTTACGCACAGCCATTACGCACCGGCACCGCTGTATATTTTGAGCCATAATGGCCCGATTGATCACACCAGTAGGTCTGATTTATTATCTGATGTGCGTTATTCCTATTCCCACATTACTGTACGATATGGTGACAATATGTAAACCTATTTACTCCACTAGAATAGAAATCAGGCTTGTAGAAAAGGGATGTTAACGCACGCATGTATTACATTTAAGGCTCAAAATAAAATGTTGCACAAATTCCCTCTTTTATATTATCCTTCTCTTTGCCACATAGTTATATCACACTCACCGGGAGCTGACACAAGCATGCATTTTTAAGCATGCATATTTTTCATTTTCACGCCTCCTTGTGTAAAATATCACCCAGGAAAAATGCATTCCAAAAATATCCCCCCCTCTGTTTTTTGTTTTTTTTACAAATCGCACCCTGCATCCAACGCACTACTCACACTGTAGAGACAGACACAACATACGTGTTGTGCATTCATTTGTTGTTTCTGCATTCGCCGTTGCTCTCGTTGTTGTTGTCATTGTTGCTGCTGTTGCTGTTGTTTATGTAACACCAAGACAAACTCCTAGCAACCATCTGTCGCATGGCAATAAAAGTTTCTGATTGTGATCATTACAAGAGAATTATATATATTTTTTAGAATTATATATATTTTGCACATTCCTGCACAAACTGTACAGCTTTTTCATTTCACTTTAAAAACAGATATATTGCACATTTTCTATTATATTTTTTCATATTCTGTATTGTAAATATCTCTATTTTTGTTTTTTATATTTATGTTCTTGACTTTTTGACTTGCAGTACTTGTGTTTTTTACTTCTACTTTCTTATTTTTCTCCATGTTTATTGTATGCACCTACATACCAAGGCAAATTCCTTGTATTGTGAAAACTTACTTGGCAATAAACCTGATTCTGATTCTGATATATGTGGAGGTAATGCCTGGTATTATTGTCTTCTATCTCAAACAGCACCTACAGTATGTATATGTTTTAGTGTTTCTGGCCACTTTAATATCACTCTGTCTATGTTTAGTGGATGGTACGAGCGGCGGAGCATCATGTGGAAAACACCATTCCACATTAAATACTGAGCACATACCGAAAAAAAAGCGTTGTGTTCCTGTGTATAAAAACACAGCAGGCCTGGTGCGCGCGTTTGCCTCAAAGGAAGGCAGATTAACATACTGTATCCTTGTGTCTTAAGCAAGGTCGCCCTGCTCATTTACACAATACATCACACCGTCCAGCAGCACCCTCCACACACCCGACACCGCACCTCCACTTCTTCCAGATGGCATTTACAGATGAAACCACCGGAGAACTTCCATTATTAACTACCTGCTCTGCATGCAATAGTGAATCCGCGGCTGAGTTTACATGCAGAATAATATTCCCTTTATTCAGGATGCTCAAATATTCTGTTTATGAGCTGGAGCTCGTAAAAAACAATATATCCTGTTGATAATAACCAGGATAAACCCTTATTCCCGGCTGTGAGAGACCTGGATGAGGTGCCTGCATGGGATATTCCCATATTATCCAGGATATTGATGCATGTAAACATGCTCTGCTGTCTGTTTTGCATGGTGTCATGGGTGTTATGGGATCATGCAAAATTTCATGGAAGTTATTTGGTCAAAACATGGCGGTGAGCGTTGGTAACTCTGGTTCCTCTCACATCTGGAGAGAAGGTGAAGCGGTCTTGTATCTTTCTGTCATGAAAGATGTCAGTATTGATGGTTGTTTGGAAGGCAGAAGGCATCAGAAGGGTCATTCCTGTCCAGAGCCTTTTCTGCCAATAGGAAACACTGTATCTCAGTCATTTAGTGGTGAATCTATGTGTTTAATGTATATCCTATATTCACTAAGCCCTAAGGCGAATCTAAAATCATCTGTCACCAAACTTCCTCACCCTCCTACAGTATATCAGCTAAATTTCCTGGGAAGAGTGGAGCAATGACTGATGACTGACTGACAAGATGTTATTATTTGGTCAGTGTGATAAATTATTAGACGCCGGTCAGCAAACTATCAGCTCAGAGGGAACATTTGTCTTAAATGATTCCCTGATGTGATTTCTGTCAGTAGTTATGGCTTCCAAATCAATTTCTGGCAATTTTGCTTCATCTTTGCTCTCCAAAAACTACAAGATCAAATTTGGATTCACATAGGCCGGCGTTACACCGTGAAACTATTCATGCAACTTGGTTGCGTTGGTGAGTTGCGAGTTGCATGACGTTCATGCAACTTTACTGTTACATGATGCATTTCAAATGCAATCAAACCTACACACAACAACAACAACAATAGTTGACAACACTCTACAATAGTTTAAACTGTTGAAAGGGGGGGAAAGTCAAGTTTTACAACAGCAAACATTATTTTGTGTTGACATCAAGTTAAAAAGTAATTCAGCATATTAAATCTCTTCATTGTGGTGTAATATTAACACAATGTAAGCTATGTCCACAGTTAGCGGTTAAGCTAACGCCAGCTAACGTCCACTGCCAAGTTAACTTTCTTTATTTGTCTTGAATCTATGACACAAGCTGTTTGCCATCCATTGTTTTTGTTAGTTACACTTTCAGCTAGGCCGTAGTAGTACTGGTCTAACTGAAAGTCATGTGACATGATATCAGCATTTTGATTGGCTGTTGCATTAACCTAGTTGCAAAAAGTTCAGTTTCAGCTTGATGCAACCAGGTTGCACGCAAGTTTTCAGTTAAGGAGGTGATTTCAGCAGGGGGTGAGACACAGTGCAGCTCCGATGAAACTCAGCTGCATACGGCTGAGTTGTATGAAAAGGTTTTGCCGTGTAACGCCGGCCTGAGGCCACACCTCACCATACCTGACACACATGTCTATATGTCATATTAACTAACCCTAACCCTAAGACCGACCATCACATAAGACCTACACACCTAAAAAAGACAATCAGTTAATGCGCGGCGAGTTTCCTTCTACTCCCATATAATCACAATGAGGCCAACTGCAGCTCCAGTCTCTCTGCTGACCTGAACTCTAACTGAAATAGTCCAGAAAAGAGATAGGTAATGGATAGAGATGCCTAGTGGATTATTTGAGGGGGATTCTTTTTGCGCGGTTTTCCCTCGGCATGGCAGGAACAGGTGGGGAGCGGCCGGGAGCGGCGGTGAAGCCTAATGACGGTCATTACTCACCTCTCTCCGACGCAGGGGCCAGATCGATGAAGCTCCGACACTTCTCACCTGAGAGAGGAGAAGGTGAGAGAGGGGGAGGGAAAAGAGGGAGAGAAAGGTAAGAGAGAGACGGAAAGAGGAAGAGAGGCGGGATAGGGAAAGAACGAGGGGTGAAATGAGGTGGGAATGAAGCGGAGAGGGAGGGAGGGAGGGAGGGAGGGAGGAATGTGGCAAAGCAAGGTAAAGCAGTGGGGAATGTAAAGATGGAGAGAGGTACAGTAGATGAGGTGATTAGTGAGAAGGAGATAGGGGTGTAAGGATGAAAATTAATGTAAGATATGTAATGGAAAAGTGCCAAGAAAGAGAAAAGCACAAAATGAGCGTTAGTTTCAGTGTTTCAGACTGATGAAATAATACAAGGAAAAAGGATCGAAACCAGAAAATCAGTCAGAACAAACCAAGAGTCCAGTATCAATTTAATATCTTAATGAAAACTAAATATCTAGGACTTTTCAATGCAATATGGTTTTAATAGGATAAAAACTGGGTAAGAGCATCATGAGTTTGATTTCTATAATCAGTTTCAACTTCAATAAATTCAATCATTCCATACAAATTCAGAAAACAGAATTTAAATTCAGTCGTCTGCTGGAACAAATCTCATCACTTTCAATCTAAGTCATTTACACAAACACAAGATCTCAAGTCAAGACTTTAGAAACCTTTTCAAGTCATCAAAGTACAAGTCAGAGTCAAGTCCCAAGTCACCAGAACCCAAGTCAAGTCAAGTCTCAAGTCTTCTCTTCATGCATCAAGTCAAGTCTCAAGCAATTAAAACTGTGACTCGAGTCCAAGTCATGTGACTCGAGTCCCCACCGCTGATGTCTAATATCTCAGAATTTATCATGTTATTCCTATGGCCACAGTTCATTTTGTACGAGTGAATTCTTGCACAGTCACTCCCAGCCAGAAAAGAGTGATGGCACACTGATGTTCAGCCAGGAGACCAGGAGGATGTCAAGTCTTATTCTTTTGGTCCCTAGTTTTATTTCTTTCAGTCCATAAGTTCTGCCCTTTCTTCTGTTTTTATGTGAAGCATTTTGTGAGCTCTGTATTTAGAAAGTGCTAAGCTATATACTGTAAATAAAGTTTATTATTATGATTTGAAGCCAAGCCTTGCTGTGGCTTATTAATCACGATTATTTGTCTAAGCTTTAGGAAACAAAATTATTTTATTGAATTTTTTTACCTTAACATATACGTATTTTCACTTTTTTTCAGATCTAAAAATAGCAGCAGCCAGAAAGTCTTGTTTTCACTCTTACTGTCTTACTCTCATAGTCGTCCTTCTTTACAAAATTCACATCATAAATAATTACTACTTTTATTCCTTTGGGGTGCAGCTACAGCCCTTAGGCAAAATTTTGCACAGAATCTGTACTAGTTTGTCATCTGGTTTAAAGCCAAAGTGTCAAATGACAGACGATGACCCACTTTCAGCAACTAAAACGTTTTCAGGATTTTTTTTCTCTAATGTCGGGCCGATCCATTCTTTTCCACTTTGCTCGTCTCTGTTTTTAAAAAGATTCTCTATGTGAGGTTTCTCTGCTGCGCCTCCATCTCACCTTTCATTTTGGTCACATGTTTCACGCATTCAAAGGTTGTGATTGGTCAGGAGTAACGGAAGCGGTTGAGATACCACAACGGGACTTTCAGGGGAATTAAAACACTTAAATTTCGCAGAATTACACAGTTATTAATCATGATGGGAAACATAAAATTGCGATATACGATTATCTCTGATTATTTGTGCAGCCCTATACTGAATAATGAATTTCAGGCAACAATTTTCTTTCAAAATGGATCCATAACATTTTGGAATGAAAACCTTCACATATAAATTATTGAACTGAGTGCTCTTCCCCATGAAGCCAAAAGGGGCGTTGTAATGTAAAGACTATAAACAGATGAAGTCAGACCAATTCCATTCACCAACAGCGAATGTGGACATCAGCCTTTTTGAATACTTTCAAAAGCATCTGTGGAAGAGTTCACTTAGATATAAATCATATATAGATATAAATTTAGAAAGAAAATGTACCCAAAGTTCATTTAATATGCGTAGTTGAACCATGCTTTAACTTTGTGCAGTGAATCATTTTTTAATGTTGCAAAAAAAGTAGTTTAAGAACATGAAAAGAACTTCTTGTACATCACACCTACATCATGTCATCCTAACATTTTGGATTTCATATGAATTCTTTAATTAAGTCGATGGAGCCCAAGCTGTGTTTAGCTAATGAGTTGGTCTTTGATGTCCTGACTCCACAGCCACAGTGATTCAGGCTATAATCTGACAACCGGTGATCAAATGCGGTTTTTCTCCGTGAGGGAGGGGAGGGGAGGGAAAGGGTTAAGGAAGATGAAAACCTCGTAGCTCGAAGCCTTTCAGGAAAGGCAATCTTACTTTCAGAGTCATAACCGTGCTTTTTAAAGGAGTCCTGTGTGAGACGGGGCCCCCTGCAGGCACAGAGTTGAACAAGGAGTCACAGAGTGAATAGAGAACATTTTGGGATTAGAGATCATTTTGTGTAACGTAATACAACCACACTACTGCCAAAGCACTGTAGTTTACAGTCAGTGATGGACGTTGTTAATACCCTAAACTGGTATAAATGTGGAGTGAGGAGGAGGAATGTCTACATAGCAGATAGTGACTACTGTGACTGTTCAAAAGTTAAACAGAAATATCTTTCTCCAGCCTATAGAAAACTGAGACACTATCTCTAAGACTGCAAAACCTCCAGCGAGAAAAAAGTAAAGTCTGCATACACAAAGTCGCAGACTCTCTAAATCCAGTAAGGAGGGAAGAGACTTGAAATTGAAAAAGCCTTTATTGTCATGGATCAGAGCCAGCGCGCTTCAACCAAAAATGTCTTCATCAGGGCAAGAAATGGCTCCACAATGAACAAGGACTACTTTACTGTAAAAGGACTACAGCCAATCAAATTTGAGCAATCAAAAAGCACATGCAAAAAGTCTGTGTAAAGACAGTGGAGGACCAAACCAAGGAAGCAAACCCCTCTCCCAAAAAACATACAGTACATTAACGCAGGGTGGGAGGGGCTCCAGCAATAGGGGAGGAGCTATTTTACGACCCAGAAGAAACATACATTGAGCTGAATACAGGGGACAACAACACACCAAATGGAAAACAAACAGATTAGAAGTTTATCCTTCCTCCACATCTTTACACCTACTGAGAAGACTGTAGGATACAGTAAAGTGAAAATCTTACATAGGATGCCTTATGTTTTCTACCTCAAGACTCAAGACGCAGGATGATATTGTACAAGGCGGCATCAGCCAGGTTAAAGCCAGAATAAAGTCCCGGGAGACTCCAACCACTGTGTTTGTGTGTGTGTGTGTGTATCTGTGTGTTTGCATACTTGTGTGTTAGCGTTCACATTCACACATACACATAGTGTCCAAGTGTCACGTATGTACGAGAACACGCGAGTATGCATATACAACCTTGCGTAGACTGTATGTGTGTGTGTATACAGTATATCTGTGCGTGTGTGTGTGTGTGTGTGTGTGTGTGTGTGTCTTTGCGTCACCCTCAGCAGTTGGCTGTAGGGAGTTGATCAAGCCTCGGTGGGACACTGCAGGTCACAGATCAGCGGCCACAACATGAGCCATAACTCAGCCAGCGTCCAGCGTCACAGCCAGCAGGCAGGCCCATCCATAACCAGCCTAAACACCAACCCCCCCCCCCCCCCACACACACACACACACACACACACACACGCACACACACGCACACACACCTCACAGAGCCCCTAACACCAGATGAAGAGATACACTCTGTTTGTCTATCAGATACTGAATGAGAAACCACTGGTCCCGTCTGCGAATGGATTTGCACGTTTTGATACACAGGGTGAGATTAGATTGATTATGACCAGACAATAGATTATATTAGATTAGATTAGAATAGAATAGAATACATCACATTACATTACATTACATTGTATTAGATTGATGAAACATCACTGATCCCTGAGGGGAAATGTGGCCGTTGCAGCAGCAAATAGTAAGAGAATATGAAATGAAAAACAAAACAAAAAAGTAGGATAGAAATATAATATATAGGCGACAGTGACTGGCTGAAACGTGTCTAACCCTAATAAGTACATTCACTTATTCAACGCTTGCTGAAACATAATGGTAATATCTGTTGATAGGAGTGAATCCAAAAACTGATTTTAGTTTTTAACAAATGAAGCCATGTTGTGTATATGAGCAACAGGTGTCATGCAGTGTAGACTGAACTACGGTCTGCTTGGTTATTTTTCCACTAACAGCTGAGATTAGGCTTGATGCTCCTTTACTGAGCACAATGCATAGTGAGGAGGAAACTAATTAAAATCCAATATATTGAATATCCCGGTGTCCATAGTTTATGGTTGGTTCATAGTTTTCTTATTATGCATGCAACATGCTTTTTTGGCAAATATAGTGCAGAAAAACTCAACTCAGGTAACTCATCTCTTCCAAGGTTATATCTCCAGAGAAGTGAAGAGAGAGAGAGAGAGAGAGAGAGAGAGAGAGAGAGAGAGAGAGAGAAAAGGAAGAAGCAGACAAATGTGTTCATGACTTAGTGAGCTGCAGTGAAAATATGCCGAGCCAAAAGGTGAGCATAGCGGCTGATTAGACATGAATCTAAAATGTAATTAAAGAGTGACCCGGGCTGTCTGTGACCTGATGACAGGACTAACGGCACAATCAGTATTCCTGCTCCCTCCTCTCCCAAGACCGCCTGCAGGCAGAAGACTCTCTAATATGTCACTTATCAAAAATCACAACATCTGCCAGGCTGTAGCGTGGAGACGTTCATCTAAAATAAGAAGGGGTTTTAGGTGAGTTCAGGTGGTCTTTTCTGGTAGGTTTTTTTTAGCCCACAGTCCCATCTCACACTTACATTCTCACCAATCATCTCCCTCCCTCCGGCCCGGCGGCTCTGCAGTGTGTTTAATCACTGATCCGATGTCATTTGGGGCTAATAGCACCTGTAATGAATATGAATGGTTTTGCGTAACCACAGCTATTGTACCATCACTGTTGCAATTGTATCTGTGTCTGCATTATTCTGCTGTAACTGCAAGGCAACGACTCAACAGGCAAAAAACCTAACTCGAATGAGATGAAAAGGAGTCAGCATTACTTCTTCTATGCTTTAAAGGGGCACTAATATAAGAACTTTTCTCTATTTATATACATAAATTAACAAAGATATTTAAAGAAGACATTGTTATTTTTTTTTAGTTTTTTTTTTAGTTCAATTTAAAGTTATTGCATTTAAAAAAAATCCACAGATTTTTTCAGGAAAGCATCACAGCTGGACTCAGTCCTGATTGGCTCCCTCACTAAAGAGTCACTGAAATCCATCCAATCAGGCCAGTTTGCAGCATTTGAACTGGAAAGCCTTCACTCAGCAGGTTTACCTTATTTGAATGAGAGGAGCCGCTGCTGCCGGCCAATCAGGGTCCAGTATTTTGACTGTTCAGCCTGCCAGGACTTAAGTCTTCATGTTCATTCAGTAGCATTTTAATTAAATTACATTCATTCACAAAACATCACAAAGAACATTATTCCTATCCTGAGACAAAAATCATGAAAACTGAATAATATGGGACCTTTAAAAACTAACTGCTAAGAAATGAAACTGGTGAAATGTTAAATCTGCTAGTTAACAAACAGGTTAGTTTAAAGTCCTGTGAAGTTTTCAGCGTGAACTTTCTGTGAACTAAAGCCTCTTTTACTGCTTACTGCTCTTCAAGCCACTGCTCACAATACTGAGCTCAGCTGCTTACATGCTCACTTAGCCTGCCTGGCCAGAGTGTGGTGATGTAATGAAGTTAGTAAGCCTGACCAAAGTCGACAAATCCTGACAGCACTCTCATTTTATTTTTTTATTTATCCTTTATTTAACTAGGCGGCCTTCTCTGTTTCTTAATGCAGACTTGACTAAGAAATCAACAGGATAAACAAACACATAAAAGCACTCAACATTCCAAAATATATGCAGATATAATATCGCAATCAAATCCCTAGAAATAAGCTTTTAATTAACCGGTGTCACTAAATGACCGCCCAAAGTCCATAAACAGTCAGGACAGAGATGGAAAAAGCAAACCTCTCCATATCCAGTCTGACTTGAGTTCATTAATAGTCATTTTAAATTCTCGGAGGAGGCCCGGCTCCTTCAATTTGACATTTTTATAGTTTACTCCATGCAGAACAGAACAGGGCGATTTGGACAGTAAAGAGCGAAGAACAGTGAGACTGATGAATAAAAGAAGTAAATTAAAACGATATTCACCAGCCTGACCGTGCGTCAATAACACTCGGACACGTCTCAAGCTGACAACTATGCAGCGACTGAGATCTGCTCCTGGACCAGCTGAGTGTTGTTAAGGCCTGAAAGCAACCAATCAAGTGCTTCTGTGAGGAGGAAAAAGTATAAAAGTATAAATTAATGCCTTGAAAACTTGACTTTTGCTTCTATTGGTGATTGTGATGTGTTATGATGGAGGTTAGAGTCTACCCACCTTAATTTACTGATACAAATAGAAACCATGCAAAAAAGCCATTTACAATAGCTCAAGCGTTAGCACCATTAAAAGGTGATTTCACAACAATGTTTGGGCAAGAGTGTGGAAATAAACTAAACTTTATTCCATTTCCAAGTTCTAACTACTGTTGCCCTCAGGATGGATGATGTGACACCTAATGTTACACTGCAGTTAACTGATGAGCTTGAAACTGCTGACAAAAAAGTTCAAGATCAGTGTTGGGGTTGTTACTCAAAAAACAAAAAAACATTAGTCATTACACCTCGAATCCTCCCTTATCTTAAAAAACCTGGATAACTCCATTACCTGTCCTTCTTTGTGAAGGATCAGAATAAACAAATAGCACCGCATACTGAGGCACAGTCGGAGGCAAGAATTTTAAATTTTGATTTTTACACATATCTGCATTAATTTGCACACTTGGGTAATTATTCTCTGTAGCCTGGGGCTGGAGCTGTCTGCTTTCTGTTTGTCCTTTTAAACACAATTTGGGGGTCTTTCACCATTAGTTCAATGTTGTCGCGCTATTTAAAGCTGCGATATACAACGTTTTTTCATATTAAAATAATAATGAATGAATAAGATATATTATGCAGTATCAATCTGTGTGCCTGTGACTCTGTGTGTTCAGGCCTTAATCTCCCCGTTAACATGAAATTGACTTTTCAATGATGTTTGGGGCGTTTTGGGGCATATACCATTTCCTGTGGGCGTGGCCAGTGGTGAGCCGGGTCGTGGCTATGGAAGTATTATATTATCTGTAAGTATTAGCATGGAGCCTATACTATCACTCAATAGTAACTCGTTTAATATGGGAATAAGTCAGGTTTCTCATAATTGGAGTATCAGTTTACCTTCTTTTAAATCACTTTTTAAAACATACTTTTATCGACTTGCTTTTGATCTTGCCCACTTTTAATCTTGTGTTGTTTCTTTGTTTTTAATCTCATTTGATCGTCTTTCCTATTTTTGTCTCCCCATTACGTATTTTACTACTCCTGTCTTTGTGCCTTCCTGCACTTTGTAAACTCTGCTTTACAAACTCTCTGTTTACATGCATCGACCCAAAGCCAGGTTACTTGACTAAGTGGGTTAAGAATTCTCCATGCATGTAAACATAGCCTGACACCCAATCAAAATCTCATAAAATTTGACTTCCACTGTACGTAAATTCCAAGCAGCCAGTAGCAGGTTTGGAAGTTAATGAATGTTCATTAGGGATGCCGGTGGTTTGGTGTCTCTATGATCTCCTCAGGATGTGGCGCTGCTGCTCGCTCGCACTTACTTCTCCATCCTTACGGGGAACATGAGCGGCGATGGTTCAAAGGATTTTTTTGCTCCACAAAGGCAAACAGGAACATAGAGCGAGGGAGAGTAAGTCAGAGAAGAAGAAGAAGAAGAAGAAGAAGAAGAAGAAGGAGGAGAAGAAGAAGAAGGAGAAGGATGAGTGAATGAGAGTGAGAGGAAGAGAGACAGGGAGTTACACTTTACCATGTTAATTAACATAACTGTGTTCAGGGCGACATGTGATGTCGAAGCCCTCTTTTATCCTCCCATGCTAGAATTACCATAATAAAGATTTTTTTTTTTACGTACATTGAGGAACGCACCACTACTTGTAAAGCTCTAAGGCGGAGACTGGAAACATCCTCAATGCAGTCTCAGTGACAAAGTACTGAGAAATGTTCTGATCAGCACATCACCTCTCAGACAGATGAAATTCAGTCTGAACTAGAAAAGCTGCATTTTCTGAAGAAACTGTATGTCCTTGCTGAAGTAGTTCAAATGGAGTCATGTTGAGTTGAGTAGTTGAAGTAGTAGTAGTATTGGTAGTGGTAGTGAGAGTAGTACTAGTAGTAATAGTACTATTAGTAGTGGGCTAGCCCTACTTTATATATCAGAATTATTGTGTCTCTTGGCCACAGTGAGATCATTGAGATCTCTCAGGTCTTCTGACCAAGGTCTGTCCCAAAGTCCAGGCTTAAAACTAAGGGAGACCGAGCTTTTTCAGTTGTAGCTCCCACTCTCTGGTCTTCCTTTAGTCATAAAAAACGCAGTCAGTGGATAGTTTTAAGAAGCTTTTAAAAACTCACTTGTTTCGTAAGCACTTTGTTTTGTAATGTGTGTTTGCCTTCTGTGCAGTTTTTAATGTTTTTATTTTGTTATTTTCTGTTTTTCTGTTTCTAACTTTCTTTTTTATTTTTTATTTTTTTAATGTTTTCATTGTACAGCAACTCTGGTTTCGAAAGGCGCTTTATAAATAAAGTTTACTTACTTACTTACTATTAGTGGCATAATAATAATATTATACTAACTAAAAGCCACTCGGTAGAGCACAGTGTTCCCCAACGCTGAACAATTCTCCAAACCTTTTGTTTGTTTATTGTTTGTCTAACAGATTTAATTTTCCAACAAAATTGCCTGTGAATATAGCCTGATATACAGACTGAAAGGCCATTTTGTTCCCACTCCATTATTCAGTCTGAGATTGCCTCCATGTTAGCCGTTTTCTGTGTGTGTATGTGTGTGTGTGTGTGTGTGTGTGGGGGGGGGATATAGTCACTGACATATCCGGCCGCTCTGATGTTATTTTCAGTGACACTGATGCTGGGCATATTTACTAACTTCACCAAGAATGTCAGCCATTTTTGACAAGAATATTGCCTTTGCAAAGACAATATGTTGGTTAAGGAATGATTTGAACAAATATTATTCTGCCAAAACGCCAAATAAAAACCGCTGCACGTACGGTTCAGACTTTAGTCCCGCACACAAAGGCTCTGATTGGCTCGATTGTTTCTCAGAGCGAGAACAAGCCGTTGACTAGAGCAACACCAGACTCTCTGAATCTGGAACCAGGCTAACGTGAATGCAGCAACCAACTTGGAAGTCCCAAATGTCGGTTTTTCCCACCAGCACATGAACACAGCATAATAGTTAAGGCTAAAAAACAAAATTGTCTAACGGCGGAAATCCCAGATCAGGATCACCACCAAAATCTATTCAACTGACCCTTGGGCCGAGGGTCTGTCAACCAAATTTCAGACAAACAGACATGGTTGGAAACTTCAGCAGGCACACTAGTTAAGGAAGATATAAGATAAAAACTTTGCAGACTGTGCAGGGAAATTAGTCTTGGACATGATGGCAGAAGCAAAAAAAAACAACCCCAAAACAAACAAACAAACAGCAGATTGACATTTCTGCAAACATTTCTGGAAGGCAGAGCTGCTCTGGAGGCAGAAAGTAAAACCTCGGTGGAAGCTCAAACACTTCCGCTGCATAAAGGATCCAGAGCCGCAGCTTTTCCTTGACAGTGAAACCTGCATGTTGGGACATCTGAGTCCCACCGTTACGCATCTTAAATTTGTTCTATCTTATCTAAATAAACAAAAACTAGGCTAACAACTGAATAATACTTTAAATAAGGCAAGAAATCACCCATATTTTTCTAGTGGGGTATCCTGTATACGTCCTTATTCTCCAGTATCCCTCCTGACTAATAACTGTCAGCAACTGAACCAAATATCAGGGGGAGAGAGAACGTACACCGATATCATGATGTATAATTATTCTCATTATTCCAGCCCTTCAAGGCAGATGCTGCTGAGAGAAACCAGTGAGCCGTGAGCATTATCTGGTCTCTGCGGTCACAACAAATGGAGTCAGTGTTGGCAGGTTTCAGTCAAGGATCCACATAAATGCGGTGTGTCCCATCAACATTTTTACAAGTCTCTATACATTGTAATGTGAAATGTAGAGCCTGATATATCAGTGCGTTGAATATGCCTTTCACACATCACTACTGGCCTATTTTAACTAAAAAAAAGGGAAATATTTCAGCTGTTTCACACTGGATCCTTGAAAATACAGGCTATGACCGTAATGATTTGATTTACATAAGACCTGGGAAAAGCCAGGCAACAATCCAAACAATTTTTATTAGACAATTTAATTTCGGTTACTTTTTATTTTGACAGTCAATTCCAGCGGTCAGTACAGCCCGTCTCAACTACTCTGGATTCAATATACTTTTGATATACTCCAAAAAGATGTCTGGATTTTATGGTACTCGCCCCAAAAATATTACTGGCAGATATATTTCATATCATTAACTTTTCCTCCCCAATTATCAATGTCAGCACTGACCCCAAAGTCTTGTATTTGTCAGCCCCTAGTGGAGAGTGAGGCATAATGTAGCTGTATACTGTACACCATCCATTCTTTCATATAGGATAATATTCAAGCAGAACAGTGTGCTTGTACGTCTGCTGGAGGTTTACCGCGGATCAATCTGCAGTAAAGACACTCTCAGAAAGACAGGCACACGTTGGGACTGGACCGATATATCAGTCTGCCAATATTGGGCTTTTATTAAAAATCTTATTTAGGCCAGTCAGTGTCCACGGATGTGATAGAGGTTGCTGCTTCAGAGGCTGTAAAGCCTGCAGTGAAACCTGCCTCTCTCTGCCTTAAAGAGCTGATAACACACCTGAAAGGCTTTCAATGGAGAGTTTTAGTGTCCCATGATGATCTAAATGCTGTTTCTGAGGCTTTTCCACCCTCACAAGCATTGATTTCTGGGGGAAACACTGAATACTTGTCATTTTTTGTTGTTGTTTGTGGCATGAGTATGGTCATATTTGAAGATATTAAAGTACAAAATATCAGTTTATGGTAGCTTCAATCCAAAAGTATCGGTATCGGCCTTCAAGAACCCATATCGGTCAAACTGTGACACACACACAGCCTCTCACTATCTATCTTTCTCTCACAAAGCAACTCTCTCACTCTCTCTCAGACACACACACACACACACAGTCACTTGCTTTCTCATACTCTTTATCTCTCTCTGTCTCCCTAAGCCATTTATTTACTCACACACATAAACATGCACACACACGTGGTTTCTCGCTCTGTTTTTGCTAACCCATTCATTCACTGTCACCCTCTCTCTCTCTCTCTCTCTTTCTCACACACATCACACACACACACACAGCTATCCCATCTCTCCATCTCGGAGCAGTGTTGCTGGACAGAAGATGTCTCATCCCGGTGTCCTCTCTGCCGCCGGCCTGGCAGCGACCGGCCGACAGCTGGGCCGAGGGGTCGAGGTTCCAGATACTGTCTGCCAGCAGGAAGAGCTGGAAGCTAGACCAAGGAGGATTGGCTTCACCCTCTCAGGACAAATTACGAAATGGGGGGGGAGACAAAATACCAGAACCACCTAACAGTATACAGTCCTCCTTATCCTGAACTGTTCCTACTGAGGCTGTAGTTTTGTGGTGTTTAGCAACTATCCTGTTAAAGGAATACAAGTTTTTGGGAGGTTGGCCTTTAGTCAAGTTTAGGGCATTTTATACTTTAATGAAAACAGCGTCTCTGTACGTAAACTGGTGTTATTTGACGTGTATTTTGGGTTGAAAAGGGTCTCTGTAGGTGTTGTGTTGAATCTCAACTTCGCAGAGTCGAGCACTCTGATTGGTCGATCATAGGGGCGATCATGACGGCATCCAACTCTTCAAGCTCCACCTGCTTCAAAAGCTACTCCACGAGCTGCGTAGTCACGTCCATGTTTGATTTTTACCAGTGATTGTCGTCACGTCTGCTAAAAAACCTGCTGTATTCCTTTAAAGCTACACTAAGCGATTTTGTTCTGACCACTAGAGGGCGACAGAAACCGCAACACATTTTGTAAACACACAGCAAAGCTACTGGGCGACGGAAGCCCTTAAGGACAAACCGTGCATAAAGGCTAATAGTTAAAATAAACGTACCTACGGAGAAATATTGCCGGTTACCAGTCTCACTTTGCCAGATTTTTCTCCCGCTGAAGGTCACATGTCCCACGAAGACAAGTGAAGAGGCAGGCAGCAAGTTTACTAGTTGAAAAGGTTTACTCGCTCGCTTCATCGATTCGCCATTACTTGGGCCGAACCTGACAACAAGCTTTAGGAAAGAGCTGAAAACAACAACACAGCTGCTGCTGTGTGGCTGTGTGTTTCTATCATTACGTCTCACGGAAATCTCCATGTAGCACATGTTAGATTCAGGATTGGTTACAGGGTCTGAAATCGCTTATTGCAGGTTTAAGTATCTGTAAGTAGGTTCGACTTGCCATGTTGATGTGATTTCCCAGACTGTTCTCCTTGACACATTAAATAATGCTCCTACAATTCAGGCACCAAATATTTGGTCTCTTTGGAGCTGTTAGTTGCCTCACGTTGCTTTGAAAACTTATAAAAGCGGTGACTGTCAGACCTCTACATACTGCTAATGGCTGCTAACTGCTAATATAACTCACCTGTGTAGCTGCCTTTTAAGATTCAGTTACATGAAAGTAAGTAATCTGCTGTTTTCTTTACTTTGTTCTCCCCTTGTAGTTTCTCCTTTTTAGCTCTAGGTTTTAGGGGAAAGAGGGCAGCAGCAGTTTACCTCCTGACTATCCTCCTGTTAACCTGGCAGTCAGGATGACTGAGTGGTTAGAGCAAATAGAAAGATCACAGGTTCAATCACTGCAACAGCCATGTTGAAGTGTCCTTGAACAAGACAAACAAACCACAAAAAAGAACAACAACAACAAACCCTTTAGCTGTTGCTCTTAGCTGATGCTCTTATCAACTTAATGCCTAAAATACTGTGGACACACAGGAATAACTGAAAGACTAATTGACAGATCGACTGGCTTTTTTAGGTTACCGGAAATCAGAAATCAACCACAGACAGTACAGTAGACATAAAATGATCAGGGATGAAAAAGAGGGAATGATGTAAAAGGACCCCAAGCTGGATGGGGCCGTTCAGAGACACAAGGTGATGCTGTACTAAGTTAGACGCATCATGCATCACAACATTCAGCAGCAACCCTGGGAATGATATCAACTTCTTGAGAAAAACTGGACACTGGGATGCACTATACCTACTATAGGAAGTGAGTGAAATAAAGTTAAGAGCTTAGAAATATTTCATCAGACTACTGTCGCCATACAAGCCGAGTAACACTTCAGGTAAAGTGACAAGCCAAACTGCTGAAATGCCAGCAGTGTGCCCTCTTTCATCAGAGGCGGGATGAGGTTTCCAGCTCTCTGCAGCGGACCTCAAGATGATGAGGAATTTACTGCAAGAATGCCACTCAGTAAGAGTCGCGGCTATAGGCTGCAGTGCAGGCTACAGCATACTCTATGCGCCGTGCGCCTTGAACGCGCAGCAGCTGCCTTTCACAGCATAAAGCCGCATGGATATCAAGAAGAACACATGACCGCTGTGTTAACCATAGGTAGGCTGCGCAAAAACAAAGCAATCAACAACACATCGTGCTGTAATAAATATGAAACCGAAACTAAGAGGGTGTCACTTTTACGCACGGAGGCGTTTCTTTGTACGCGCCGCTTTAACCGACACAGGAGCGTTAACTTTGTTTCCATTCTCACCTGTTTGACCAGATGGGACAATTCTCTGAACCATAAACTGTGCCAAAGTCCGACCGAATCTAATACAACATAATTTACCACCAAAACCGCTTATATAAATAAGACTGAATTTGCGGGGACAAAGTGGAGCAATGGTCATCAATCATTGCTGATGGGATGACAAGATTTGTGATTAATTAGATTTAGGTCACTAATCACATTTTAGAGGGAACATTGGTACTGAATGCTCCCCTGATGAGATTTGTTTTTATTATATTTATTTTATGACAAATTTTGCCTGATCTTTGCTCTCCATTATGACAATAACAACTACATGATCAATCCTGGACTCGCTGGTTTACAGCAGGTGCGCACACCTTGCCTCACACACCCAGTTGCCGCCCATGCGTTACCCACCTGCCTCGTGGATGTTCTCCTCGCAGGAGTACCAGATGCCGGTGTGGAAGCGGCGGAAGAGGAAGCGGTCGTCCCCGGTCTCCCAGCTGTAGTGCACCTTGTTCTGGTCCGTTTCGTTCACGCCGTAGTCGATGCAGTTGTGGCGCCGCTGCTTGCTGCAGTTGGGCTTGGGGACGCGCTGGGTTCCCTCGCACCAGTACGTGGTGATGAAGGCGGTGGTGGAGAAGAAGAGGGCCACCAGGTTCAGCCCCACCGACAGCAGCGCGCGGCATTTCCGCGTCGTCTTCATGATCTTGCGAGCGGTCGCGTCCCCGCAGGCCGCAAAAAAGTTCATCCAAGGCGGGAGGCAGGAGGCGGCGGCGCCCGGTCAGAGGAGGAGAGGCATGGTGGAGAGAACCGGCGAAGACGCACAGGGAAATTACGCGCGTCCGCCTCGTTTCTCCCGGTGTGTCCTCAGTGCAGAATGAAGTGACAGCAGCTCGGCCGGGCGCTCCGAGGGAAGAGTGACAGCGGCGAATTGGAAGTATCGTCTTCCATCTACTTCAGCATCACATCTGACAGTCCAGCCGCACAACGGAGGAGCGGACAATCCAGAGAGAAACCAGCCGACAGGACGCTCAGAGGAAAACTGCAGCTCGGTGCTGCGTGCATTCCTTTAGCCTCTCTCTCTCTCTCTCTCTCTCTCTCTCTCTCTCTCTCTCTCTCTCTCTCTCTCTCTCTCTCTCTCTCTCTCTCTCTCGCTGTCTGTCTGTCTGTCTGTCTGTCTGTCTGTCTGTCTGTCTCTCTCTCTCTATCTCTCTCTCTCTCTCTCTCTGTCACTATGTCTCACTGTCTCTGTCACTGTCTCATCTCTCTGTCCTTTCTCTCTCTCTTTTTCTCTCTCTGTTCTCTCTCTCTCTCTCTGTCATGCCTCACTGTCTCTCTATCTGTCTCTCTAATGTTTATAATATTTCCTCAGTTGATCCTACGTCGCTTTACACTGTTAAACTGGATGTGTGATTTTTCACTCATCTGTGTCTTCTTTGGGACAAGGCATATTTGTGTGTAGGTAATAAACAGCTGTTGTGTTGAAAAGTAACACAAATGTCCGTTGTCGACACACAGATATGTGATAATAAATAAATAATGTAAATAGTGTAATAATAAACGATACACATTTATAAATAGTTTAAATATAATAAATTATAAATATTGAACTACATTAAATATTGAACAGTCGTTTGGCTACAAAATACTTGGATTATTGAGAATTGAAATTGAGAGTGATCAGTTTTCTACAGGGTTTGTAAACCCACTGCAAGGAGGAATGTGTTTTCTAGCAAACTAAAGAAGTGAAACATCCTGGAGTCCCAATGCACCAAAAGCACAAGTGGTGAGTGGGTAAAAGACCTAAAACTTTAAAGTGGTAATCTGTAAGATCCTCATTTTATTTATTTAGTCTCCATCTTTGTTGCTCAGCCTCACTGTTGCGTTTCTGCACTGCTCTTCCCACAGATCACCTGTCAATCAAGCAGTGTGGGCGGAGCTTGGATTTTCTGTTGATGCAGTTTGAGTTTCTCTTCTCTCTGTCTGTTCAGCCCTAGTTTAATACATCCATGGTTCAGCCATGGTGGCTATAACTGCTCATGCTAACTACCCAGTTCTTCTTCTGATTATTCTGTTTATTCCAAACAAACCGGAAACGTAAAACACATCACTTCCTGTGCGGTAGAGGATTTTTCCCAGGAAAGAGCTACCAGACACCGGCTGTTTAGAACAGACAGTGGAAAAGCTTTATGAACTGGATATAGGCTGGATCACTGTTGTGTTAGAGCAATCAGTGATAGAGAGGAGCAAAAATGGCATGTATTTATATACAAATTTTTACTTTACATTTCCTGTAAATTCCTGTAAAACACTCAAACCAACTTTTGTTAACATTATTTGCGTACCTTCACAGGAGTGATTGAAGAGAGCATCTGGTTAATTCCAATCACATCCCAAAAATAAGTTTAAGAGTTGACACATTTATCTGTCAAGATTTACTATGAAAACCAAATAACAAATCACCATCGGTGTCACTGTCATCGGTGTCACTGCCTAGAAAAGGCGTTTGAAAGTCAGGCTTCAGAAAGAGTTCCCATCCCCTACAATACAAACTGTCTGTAGGCTTTAAAGTTTGTCTGCAGTTAACGCTCGCAGGCAAATCTGACTTTTCCTTCTTTATAGATTCCTTAGTGTTTCCCTCAGAAGTTTTGTCTTTGTCTGGAAAAGCCCTTAAGAAACAGCATTAACACTAACTTGCCGATATCCGTTTTTCCCCACGGTGCGCCGAGGGCATCAGGAGCCAAGTTCAGGTCAGGCAGTCAGGCAGTCAGGCAGTCAGTCAGACAGTCAGTCAGACAGTCAGTCAGTCAGTCAGACAGACAGTCAGTCAGTCAGTCAGACAGACAGTCAGTCAGACAGTCAGTCAGTCAGACAGACAGTCAGTCAGTCAGGCAGTCAGTCAGACAGTCAGTCAGTCAGTCAGTCAGTCAGTCAGTCAGGCAGTCAGTCAGTCAGTCAGTCAGACAGTCAGTCAGTCAGTCAGACAGACAGTCAGTCAGACAGTCAGTCAGTCAGTCAGTCAGACAGACAGTCAGTCAGTCAGGCAGTCAGTCAGACAGTCAGTCAGTCAGTCAGTCAGTCAGACAGTCAGTCAGTCAGTCAGGCAGTCAGTCAGTCAGTCAGTCAGTCAGACAGACAGACAGTCAGTCAGTCAGGCAGGCAGTCAGTCAGTCAGTCAGGCAGGCAGTCAGTCAGTCAGGCAGTCAGTCAGTCAGGCAGTCAGTCAATCAGACAGTCAGTCAGTCAGTCAGTCAGTCAGACAGTCAGTCAGTCAGGCAGTCAGTCAATCAGACAGTCAGTCAGTCAGTCAGTCAGTCAGTCAGTCAGTCAGACAGTCAGTCAGTCAGACATCTGTTGCTTCGTGAGATGATGCGCTTCGTCAGATGGCCTCTAGAGGGCGTCTTTGACTGTGAGATGCAGTGTTTCCCATACAGTCAAAAGCTAATGCGTACCTTCACAGGAACGGTCGTTTTGTCTTTGTCTTTGTCTGGAAAAGCCTTTAAGAAACAGCATTAATACTAACTTGCCGATATACAGTCAAAAGCTAATTAGTGTAAAGAAATGGATCTAAATGGATCTCTAATGCTCCTGATGTCACATCACATCATGTCTGTAATGTGGAGATGTACAGACAGCAGACCAGCAGCACTGAACTCAGTCCACAGAGTCTCCAGGTGTGAAAACAAAAGTGAAACTTAACATTCCACAGTCAGTAACAGGATTTGCAGACAGTAACTCGCTGCGATACAAACTTTTCCGTGTTTAAAAAGTAGCATCATGAAATGATATAATGCTTGGCCGGGTGTTATTTGAGCTGGTCTGTAGCTCAAGCCTAATGGTTGAGTAAAAAGCATTATAGCTGGGTCACCATGCTGCCTAACTCTTCACTCTGTCTCATGGTTGGCACATTTAGGACGTCCTGATTGAAGCACTTATGAACTACTGCACTTGGCTCCTCAGCAGCCAGGCTCAGAGAGTGCTTTCTGTGTGTCGCTGTTGTAAACTGTGGCGCAACATGAAAAATTAGTCCAAGCAAAGTGGGACACACACACAGCTAGAGCCTCTTGTTTCATAAAAGGCCAATATCGGCCTTTATGTATCGGTGTGACCCTGCAGGGAGATAATTGAAATGCCAGGTTTGGGCCCAAATATCAATCAATCAGATTATGATAAATCTCTCACAGGATAACGATGAAAGCTGGAGTTTTCCTGTTTATAGCAGGACTATTGATCACATGGCCTTCTGATCAGCTGACAGAAAACCAGAAAACCCCTCCTCCTCTACGGCAGACCCACGTATCTCTGACCGCCGCACGCTTCTCACCGTTGTTTGTTTTTCCAGGTGTGATGTCCTCGATGGATACGTAGAAACCGGCCGGCCTTCTTATCGATCAGCCAGCAGAGCGTTCATACTGCCAGGCATGAAAATCACCTCTGACAAGGCTGCACCGCCCACCGCAAGAATCCATCACCTCCCATTTTATGGCTCCCACCCTCAAATCAATACAGCCTGTGTCGGCTGTGTGGGGAGCGTGTATGTGTGTGTGTGTATATATGTGTGTGTGTGTGTGTGTGTGTGTGTGTCTCAGAGCTCTATGCTGTATGCGTGACGTATGGCGGTCCAGTCTGATTCAGTGTGACAAAGCGCCTTGGGAAAGTCAATAAACAGAGCAGAAAATGGTGAGCGGATAAATCTGTGATAATGCTGCTGAATTTCTCCGCAGTCAAACTCTGAAACTGGACAGAATGGTTAAAACATGAACGCTGAGGAAACTGAGATGGGTTCAAGTCGGCTTCAGTTCAGTTTGGACGCAAAGTAAATACATGTGATGAAGACACTAGGAAAGGTACAGCCATCTAACACACAGAACCAGTTGAAATGGAACTACTGGTAATGCATGGGCTAGTCATTAAACTGAACAGTGGGTGTTTTCTTTGGTCTGAACCGGAGTGGAAAAGCGTTCTTTGTTGCATTTTTGTATTTGGTTTGTTTAGTTAAGTGAACCCGGGCTTGTAAACAAAAGTCACATGACTCACAAGTCGCTCCTTTATTGGACAGACTTTTGGTGACCTGTCATCCTGCCAGGTTAGAGATTGTGGTGTTGGAATAAAGCAAATCTGACTCCAGTTCTTGTAACTTCTATCTAACATGATGGACTTGGTCTGCACTCTTCTTCTGTGGTGTTCATACCAGTTAAGAACAAATGAAGAAACAGCTGAATATGAGCATCAGTCCAGACTTCGTTTTGTTCTGCTAGGCTTTCCAAGCATGAGGAGCTGCTGGCTATCAGAAGTCAACATCTGTCTCCTTCTACCCATAATTCCTTGTGTTTTGGGTTTGTTTAATGTAGTTGGTTTGGAATATACGTTCTCACTGCTAACAAACTGCACTGCGTTACAGCAAATATCATGTGAACACCTTAGTTTGATTATCAAATACATCCAAGTACACCCGAGTTAAAGGGGGAAATCTTCGCAATTAGAACCACGTGAACGCTTAAATCAAACGATCTCCTTAACACTAACTTGAATATTGTATTTCTTTTAATGCAGCCAGTGAGAACGACGTGTTTTAGTCGGTTTCTCCTTTAGTCTCAGCATCAAAATTGGTGGCTTTTAAGCTCCTAAAATAGAGCTATGAATCACCTTGTCTGTTGGACGATTGGATCCCGTTTCTGCCTTGAAAACACACACACGCACACACATGCACACACACACACACACACACACACACACATATATTTTGCTGTGTTGTTGGATAGATGCCCCTGACAAGATTTCCCATTGGATATATGGTACCATCTGTGGGTCCGCCCCAGCTTTGTTTGCCGTCTGAATTAAATCCCGGCAGCAGCCAGTAGATCACGACGGCCACGTTAACACAGCGCTCTGCCCACACAGCTCCCTGCAGCAGCCTGAAACACTATATACCCCCGGCACAAACACACACTCCCTCTAACACACCGACTCTGCTTCAAGTGCGTACTCTGGTTTTCAAGCTTCACACACACCAAAGTTAGGACGTTTTTCAAGCACCTTGTTTTTATGCTTTGTTTCAGATTTAGAGTTATTATGTTCCGCCACATTTTTCAGGAAACTTTCACTGTTGAAGGCGAGAAGATTTAGCTGAAGATCGCCCAGATAATTGTCTTCTTTCCTGTCCATTGCTTCCTATTTGTGGAGATTTCTCTGCCTTCTGCAGGCTGCAGGATAGTCATAAATGATGGCTATGAAAAGGATAGATACACCCAGAAAAAAACAGGGATCCTCAATGGTTCTTCGGTTAAGGATAGTGGTTTTATATGAAGCCGTAATCACTCAATGAACCCTCTGATTTGTGAAATTTGACAGAAATGGAAAATTAGAATCAAAACCCAGTGCGGTTCTTAAAAGATTATTTCGCTGCTGCTGTTTTGGGACATTTCATGCATTCTTAAATGTTTCTATACAGCACAATAATAATTTGAGAACCATTTCAGCATAGAGAAGCTTTCTAAAAGGGTTCAAATTAGTCCCAAAAATAGTTCCATTGGTACTATATAGAACCTTTTTTGTTAGGAGTGATAAAGAAGGAAGGAAAGAAGACAGAAAGGATATCATAGGTACAAAACTTAAAGTTGGAACATACCCAAGGTGCTAGTTAAGCTTCTGAGGTGTGTGTCTGTGTGTGTGTGTGTGTGTGTGTGTGTGTGTGTGTGCGTGTGTGAGAGAGAGTAGAGAAATCCCTCCAGCTGTTCCTCAGTGTGTACTGTGGGCTGGTTATCGCCCCCTCCTGATCCTATTAAGGCTCAGTTTATACACACACTCTCATTAGAGGGGAAAATGACTCCACTCTCAGCTTAAGCACACACACACACACACACACACACACACACACACATGCATGCACGCACACACACACACACACACACTCTCACACTATATGGTCTCTGAGCCACATTCATTTTCACTTATTTATTAAGCACAATTGCACCTTTTGGGGCGGGAGATGACTCATCATTAATTTTATATATTTTATTTATAATTTTGACCTGTTATTATAGCACCCCCCTTAAGCCCAATTAGTGTAATTTGGAAAACGCTCTAACACACTGATGTGATGCATCATTTCCCCAAGTTTCATCCAAATCCAATCAGTGATGTCTGAGATATCATGCAGCGGATGGGCAAATATAACAACTTTTTAAAAAACAGAGTTTACAAAGTGCTTTACAGAGAGTCTAAGAAACAAAACACAAAACAAACAAAAACAAAAAGGGCAACAACACAAGATTACAAGACAAGAGACGAAAATGACATCAAGGCCGGTCTGTAGAACTGTCTTGGGAAGTGATTTAAAGGAAGACACTGACTTTGCGAGTGTAGTTTCCTCTGGCAGGCCGCTCCACAGTGTCGGGGGTCAAGTGGCCGATCTCCTTTAGTTTTCAGTCCAGACTGAGGAGCAGCCAGAGGAGCATCGCCCGAGGATCTCATATGGGGTTAAAAGGTCTGAGATGCTCCTTCCCCTCAGTCGGTCCCATCCCAACACCTGTCATTCTTCTGGATGAGCTGTACCCTGAAACAGCGTCTGTCCTGAGGCTGAGGTACCTGCTCTGACAGCCACAACCAGCTCACTGCTGGCCACGCCCACAGGCCACGCCCACAGGCCACGCCCATAGGCCACGCCCACAGGCCACACCCACAGCAAATGGTTTACACCCCAAATTCTCCCAACATCATTGAAAAGCCAGTTTCAGGCAAACAGGGGAACTTGGCATGAACACACAGACTGATAATGTTGAATATATCCTGTTTATTTATTGTTATTTTAATGCAACAATAGTTGCATATTGTAGCTTTAATTTACCACTCCATCACTTCATCTGTCCACCAGTCCAGAGACAACAGACAGACAGACAGACAGACAGACAGAAAGACAGACAGACAGACAACAGACAGACAGACAGACAGACAGACAACAGACAGACAGCGAGACAACAGACAGACACACAGACAGACACAGACAGACAGACAGACAGACAGAGATACAGACAGACAGACAACAGACAGACAGACAGACAACAGACAGACAACAGACAGACAGACAGACACAGACAGACAGACAGACAGACAACAGACAGACAACAGACAGACAGACAGACACAGACAGACAGACAACAGACAGACAGACAGAGATACAGACAGACAGACAACAGACAGACAGACAGACAACAGACAGACAACAGACAGACAGACACAGACAGACAGACAGACAGACAGACAACAGAGAGACAGACACACACACACACACACAGACAGACAACCAGCCAGACAATAGAGAGACAGACAACAGACAGACAGACAGACAGACAGACAGACAGACAACAGACAGACAGACAGAAGGCCAGGCAGCAGGCGGAGCTTCGGGGGGTTTGGTGCGGCCCGGTGTGTGAACAGCATCATCACTGACGGACGTCCCGACAGAGACAGATCCACACCTGGACTCCCTGCAGCTGCCAGACAGGTGGAAGCAGCTCCTCGCCCTGTAGAGTCACCGCTTTTGACTCTCGGCGCTCAGGTGCAATGTCACCGTTCTGGCTGTCACTTTGAGTGAAACCCCACTCCGTCTCGCCCGATGTTGTATCTCTCTCACACACACACACAAATACACACACTCACACATACACACACACACACACACACGACAGGGGAGGGATGGCCGTGTCGGCGGGGAAACACAACGGCCGTTAACTACGGCCTGACAGTGGAGCGCTGTCGGCTGACGGCTGCCGCTGCGAGCGACCTTGGCTGAAACTGACTACGGCTCGCGGACCAAAGTGGATCTTGTGCTTAATCAAAGTCACCGGTCCGGCTTTCTGATTCCGTATGCCGGGCGTTAGTTTTATTCCGAGATGAGGTTTCACGGCTCGGCTCCGGGGGCTGCAAGCACAATACAAGCTTTCATTTCAGTCCCTTCCCTCGGATGAAAAGATCATCTGCTCAGTATTAGAGTTAGACCGATATATCTGTCTGGATATATCAGCCTGATTGGCCTTTTAGTTCAAATCAGATATCAGCGTCATAAAAAAAATACTCTCAGTTTATAAATCAGTCAATAAGTGCTGAGATACAGTGAGTAAACAACAGTAATTGTCTGTCAAGAAGAACAACTCTCCCTCTAGAAACCAGAGCCAAGACCAAGACTCTGGTCTAGGCCAGGCATGATAGTTTCTATGGAGTATTTATCTGAGCTCTCATGCCCAAATGAGTTTTATTACAGTAGTGCCGACAGTTCTGAACAGCAGAATGTAAACATATTCTTGAGAGATCCATATGCCTGGGTGCTGTCACTGTGCCACAAACTCAATAAAACAGCACAGACAGAGTCTCTTCATCACATCACGGACCAGAGTCTCGGCTTCTCTCAGGCTCGGAAAGAGACTTCTTCTTCAAGTTAACAGTTAAAATAGATTGATCTGTGTAAGAGCAGAACAGCGTGCTGCATGTGAAGTCTGTTTTAGACCTGTTTTAATCCAAACCAGGCACAAGCAAGACTGCCATAACACCTTGCATGTCAGGTAGATACTTGTTGAAGTTTCCTTTACCTGGACCATATGTTAAAACTGATCACAAGTACCACATGTCGCATCGCTTATGCTAAACGACTTCCAGTGTGTGCTCCTCATCGCAGGATACGGCTCAAGAGGCATTGCCGAATACTTTGGCTACATTGCTAATAACTAATATGTGCAGGTTGTTGGTCCTGAGCCCTGGGTCGCCTTGTTACGCACGATGCCACTACTCGCTCTCCATCAGCCGGCGCCAACACACTCACAGCACCCCCAAAAAATGAACAGCAGTTTCCAGCGAAAATAACCTGCGAATCAATTCCACGGTCAGCAGATTCCTCCTGGTTGTGTTTTTCCAATTAAGCGGCTAGATGGGTGGGAGGAGGGCGGTCTGGAGGAGGAGGAGGGGGGGGGGGGGGGGGGGGGGTAAGTTGTTTATTTTGGCCAGTAAATGACATTTATGCAAATTCCCGCAGGATGGATTGCTGACAGTGGTGTGTAGCGTGCTATGCCGGCATTTTAACAATCAGCTTGCTTCGCTGTATCGCGCTCAGTATCAGCGTTAAAGTTAAGGAACAGCTGCAATCTGCACTGCGGTTGGCAATTAGGCTCGATGACACTGGGTGACACTAGATGGTGAATGGACCTTAATGGCAAGTTTGGGATGAGGGAACAACTCTCATCAGAAAACAGGATGTATCTTTCATTAGCCCTTGAAGGTCCAGTCTGCGTTTACCTGGACAGCAATAGTCCAATATAAACCCGATTAAGACAACAGTCAGAATAAGAAACTGTAAACAGCATTTTCTGATTACCTGAATAAGGTCATAGTCGGAGTGAGCAGAATCGCATTAAAACATGCGGAGTATTCTGATTTTAGGACATTTTAGACTGTAAACACCTTAATCCAACTAGGACTCTCTATCGGAGGATTTGCATCTTTAAAGTAGCCGCCCTTTGCCTTGATGGAAAGGCAAAGGCTTCGGAAAGAAATTCATTCATAGGATCAACTTCACTATTTATATTTGTCTAAGAAACTAATGTCAAGCATTTAAGCAGAAGCCTTTAGATCAAAATTGCTTTAAGAGAATGAAAAACATAGTGCATCAGGTGGGTCCAAAGTATTGACTGGTAGTGTACATACAGTATTTATACCTGTTGACTATGATTCAAACCCACCAACCCCCCTCACTCCAGCCCTGGATTGAGTCTGTTTGTAGCTGCAGCTGAAGCTGGCTGGTCTGGGAACACGTCTGCTAGATTTGTGGCTTAACTTGGGTTTTAAGTCCCAGTTAGGAGCAGAGTGGAGTGGAGCAGAGTGGAGGGTGAGGAGGGTGAGGAGGGTGAGGAGGGCCTGGAGCTCGGTGCTAATGTGACGCTGTGCAAGGAACAGTGTGCTGTGAGAGTGTCTGGTAGTGTGTTCTTGGAGGGAATTCAAAGAGTGGATGGCTCAGACTCAAGAGGGCAGGACAGGAGGTAGACTGTGTGTGTGTGTGTGTGTGTGGGGGGGGGGGGGTTGTTTGTGCTTTTAAGGGTAAGGGTCATGAAGTTGTGTTTGTTCACTGAGATGGAGAACCTGATTGCTGAATGAAATAAGGGAGGTTAAGAAAGTTAGGAAGAGAAAGAGAGAGTGTGAGAGAGAGAGAGAGAGAGAGAGAGAGAGAAAGAGAGAGAGAGAGAGGTGGCAGTTTGCCTGCTTCTTAATCCTCTCTGTGAACAGCTGTTGACTTCTCTCCTCCCATAATCTCAGCAGAGGAACAGCTAAAAGGTAGTGTAGACAGCTGTGTGTGTGTGTGTGTGCGTGTGTGTGTGTGTGTGTGTGTGTGTGTGTGTGTGTATGCGTGTGTGTGTGTGTGTGTGTGCGGGGGGGCTGGTGCGTGTCAGTCCATCTGTCTGTCTTTTGGCCTGTCGGCAGGCATAACTGTATTCAACTCAGTGTAATGCTTGTGTGTGTGTGTGTGCGTGTGTGTGTGTGTGTGTGTGTGCGTGTGTGTGTCAGAGACTTTCCAATGAGCGGCCCTGCTCATCCCCATATTTGCTGATTTCCCAGGGTGCAGCGGGGCCGTCTTGCCCTCTCCCTGGCTGTGTGGTGACCTGCAGCTCATTACACCCGCTGCTCAACCTCCTTTTGATGCTCTCCTCTCCTAATCTAATGGGACTTTCTGTCTGTCTATCTGTCTCCAGCAGCCAGCCGTATCACCGCTTCCACCAAAATGAGTTTCTGAAGGCCGGTGCCAATATTTTATTTCCATTATCTTTAAATTTGACAATTTTCATGGCCAAAAAAAAATGCCCCAAATTACAAGTATTCAATGTTTGTCCCAGAATTTTTGCCTCTGAAACAGCATTTGGACACTAAAACTCTCCATTAAAACACATCGTTGCATGCTCGACACTGACTGGATCAGATCAGATTTTTAATAAAAGGTCAACATCGGCAAACCCGTGTATCAGTCTAACCCTAATCCACATCCATCTAATCATCCATCCATCTGATGAGTACTGACTTGTTGATATTTGACGACATGTGAAATACTCGGGGCTTAGAGGAAGTCAGATTGCTTTCATTTCATTGAACTGGTGTGACACAAACATGACAGACTGATACAGGAGGGCTTAAAACTTAGTTCATCAAACCCATGTAGTAATGTAGTTGGGGGACTTTTCTTCTTCCCTTCTGTTCAGCCAGTGGGTCGATATAAAACATTAGAGACATACGGTGCGTTTGGCTTTTATTGGGTCGACATAACTTTTACTAACTTCAAAAACGCTGATGGGAGTGACACACATGCTGTAAAGGGGTTCTAAACATTTGATGGTATAATCGTATAGCCTAATTAGCATAACCGGCCTAACTCGGTTATAAAGTTATAACATGCTCTGCACATAACTGCACATGTGCATCACTATTGGGATGATAAATGGCTGTTAATATGATTTTTATTTGCTGCTAACGAACTGGTCATTGGCCATTTTGGTTCTTCAATATCTGTACAGTGTAGAGGATTTAGCGTGTAAACTGAGCACCAACGCCTTAAGTTACATACTATCTTTTAAACTTTTACTGTCCCACAGCACAAAATGACTGTAATATATCTGCAGGGGTTGATAGGGCTGATGATAAATACAAATGACTCAATCATTACTTGATGCTGAGATTTCTGGCTCTCCAAACTCTCTTTCTGGCCCGTGCTCTGCTCTGTTTCTGAGCCTTCTTCCCCCTCCGACCTGCTGGCATTTTCAGCTGCTCAGTGATGAAGGACGGTGCCATGACCGAGCAACACGCTTCAGCTATGAAGGCTAAGAAGCCAAAAAAGCAAGTATTATTATTCCAGAACTTAGCGTGGGGATGTATCACCTCTTCACTAGATGTTTCTGAGCTGTGCTCTAATTAGCTCGCTTACTTTTCTATACTGGGAGAATGTGACTTCGTTGTTTGTGTCATCAGCCCGCCGTAAACTGAGCCGGACCTGACGACGTTGTTGCAGTACCTTCTGGTCTCCAGTAGAGGCCGATAGAAGTCAAAGATTACTTAAAGCCCCTTTAAAAGTACAATCATTTGTTTCAATTGTATTCTATTAATCATTTTGTGAGAGTGAGTGTCACTTTTGTTCAGATGGTGGATATCTCAGTTTGGAACTGAACACCTCATTTGCAGAGTTGCACAACAGTCATGACTTGATGCTAAAGGCGCGTCGCAGCAGGTTTGACAGCTTTATGTCTCTTCACAAAGCGCAGCGTGCCACATAATGAGCTGCTTGTGTACCGACGCAGGCGCCGTGGTGTCGGTGTAACTCCGGCGATTATCCGAGCCGCGTAGCCCGCCTCCAGAGAGCGGCACAACAGGCCCGCGCTTGTACATCAAATCACTGAAGTCATAATTTAATTTCACACCTGCTCCAGTTTCATGGGATACAGATGAGCTATTTCTCAGGTGGAATGGGACTTGAATGGCTTCAGCACCTGCTGCCCCGTCTCGTCTCGACTCGTCTCGACTCAACTCATCTATTCAGCTCCTTTAGAGGGGAACTTGTGATTGAGAGGGGAGGCTCTCTGAAGGCCTGGCCTCAGCCGGGTTACACCGATACACCACTTTGAAAATATATTGGGCCGATATTGGCCTTGTATTGAAAAATGAATATCAGACACCCTTAGAAAAAAGAAGCTTACTTTCTGCACTTTTAGTAGACTTATTTTAAACTAAAAAGGAGCAAGAATACTTTTATTTGACTTTTGTTGTACCTGCAAAAGATACACTTGAGAATAAGTTATACTTGTACTTTTAAGCTTATTGAATTTTCACCATTTACACCAACATTTAATACACCACTGGATGAACCCGAGTCTCATTCAAGTCCATCCTCTCAACCCCTGTCTCGTCTTCTTTTCTCCTGTTCTTACTGCTTACTTCCCCTCTCCTCTCCATTCTTCTTCTCTTTCCATCTTCTCTACTCCATCCTCTCTTCATCTTCCCCTCCTCCCTCCATTCTTCTTCATTCATTTCACCTCATCTTTCCTTCTCTGTCCTTTTCCTCCTTTGGCCTCCTCCTCCCCTCTCCTCCCCTCCTCCCCTCCCCTCCTCCTCTCCTCCTCCTCTCCTCTCTACGGATGGAAGAGAGAGAAGAGGGAGAGAGGATGAAAGAGAGGATGGAGAGAGAGAGTGAAGGAGTGATAGAGAGAGACCTGAGAAGGTGGAGTGTTTATGAATATTCATGCGTCAGCGTTATTATAGCTCTCCGTTGCAGTACATTTTCATTTGAATTTAATTTTCATGGTCGAATTCCATTTCAAGTTTAAATCCAGTTAAGTTTTCAGCCAGTATTTAATAATTTAGTTCGTTTTGCTTATTTTTCAAAATGTATTTCTCTGAATGCCCAGCGTTAGATTGGTTTCTGTTTAGTTTTATTTACAGTGTTAGTATTGCAGCTGTGATAACCTGCAGTGTGCTGCTTAGCATCTGACCGATATGGCTTTTTGAAGGCCGATAGTGAAAGCAGTATTTTTTGGGTTGAAGCTGATGAAAGCCATTAGTTTGAGAAGGCAGCCAAGTTTTTTTTTTTTTTTTTTTGGAAGGGAAGGAAATAGAGCAAATCGTGAAGAGAAAGGGGGTAAAAATGACAAGTGACAGGAATGATACATCAGTCAGCGGTATGGATGGCTGCCCAGGTGGGGGGGGGTGGTGTGTGTGTGTGTGTGTGTGTGTGTGTGTGTGTGTGTGTGTGTGTGTGTGTGAGAGAGGGGGTGGTAGACAGCTAGATTACACTAAAATAGAGAGGGTGTGTGAAGTACTTAGAGGCAGTGGACAAAATAAGAAAACACCACAGGAAAAAGGACTTTAAATTTGAAGTAACTACATCACATTACATGTATATGGAGTCATATGGAGCTGAATGACAACACAGGGGGAAGACAAAATAATGGAAACAGCTAACAATATTCCATCTTAAGGCAAACTTTATTTCATACACAAGGCAAATTCAATGTGATTCATATAAAACACAAAAAATACATAATTTGTCTAGTTAAAGGAACATCAGACCAGGTGAGTTTTCTCCAGGTTTTGTGCTCCTACAGAGGTGTGACCAAGTCCACATTACTCGAGTCCCAAGTCAGTCTCAAGTCTTGAGGCACAAGTCTCAAGTCAAATCCCAAGTCTAAATGTAAATTAGCAAGTCAAGTCCATGTAATTAATGTCAAGTCTCAAGTCTAAATGTAGAACAGCAAGTCAAGTCAGAACAAATCAAGAGTCCAGTATCAATTTAATATGTTAAAGAAAACTAAATATCTAGGACTTTTCAATGCAATATGGTTTTAATAGGATAAAAACTTGGTAAGAGCATCATGAGTTTGATTTCTATAATCAGTTTCAACTTACAGAATTTAAATTCAGTCGTCTGCTGGTGCAAATCTCAGCCATAAACACCAGCTTTGTGAACTCATGACATCTAGTTTTTGTTTTACTGTCACAGAAGTGTTGATTCAACTCTGTGGTCATTTCTGAGTCTGTAGTTTTGTGGTTTTCAGCCTCTCTGTCTGTCCCTGTCTGTCTGTGAGCTCCCAGTTGAGTCACCACTGTTCCTATATTTGCCGATGCAGTTTATCTGTGTTTGACATATTGTTGGCATGATTTTCCACACTGTTTCCCTTGACACAATAAATCATTTTGCAGCGTTTGTGTGACCAGTGCTCCCACAGTTCAGGCGTCGACCATTTGGGCTTCTTTAGACCTCCGTTAGTTTCGTCATGCTGCTTTGAAAACTATAAATATAAAAGTGGGGATTGTCAGAACTCTTTTAAAGTTGACATGTACTGTATGTATGTGTGTGAGTGTTTGAGAGAGAGAGAGAGAGAGAGAGAGAGAGAGAGAGAGAGAGAGAGAGAGAGAGAGAGTCTGTCTGAACCTTGGACACCAAGGCCGAGGCTGTAAATCTGCAGTCTCCACTGTGCACATGGAAAGTTGGACATTACAGTACAGCCAGGAGTGATTGATGCCTACACCGCTGGGATTTCACAGAGAGAGAGAGAGAGAGAGAGAGAGGGGGGGGGGGGGGGGGGGGGGGGGGGGGGAGAGGGAAAGTGATAGACAAGGAGACGGACAGCATGAACTAGTTGGCAGATAGATTGTCCGACTCCTTTCATTCCCAGCTCAGCAGTGAGGCTAAACTAATAGGACAGGACGGATCTGTCTTGGAGAAAGTCTGGGAGTTCCACCTTCAGCGCCCACTGACATTTTTTATGTGTGTGTGCAACAAAAACACCAAACACATACAGAACATTTTGGATAAATTACGTATGAACTGATCACTGACAGTGGTGATTCTAGGACTTTTTTTAAAGTGGGGGCATTGGGGTGGGGATATGATTGTTTTTAATCAACTGAGTGTACTCAAGATTCAGCAAATAAGTTTAAATAGGTTTCAGAGGCAAATTATTATCTGCAGGACAAAGTTTCTATTACTGTAAGGACTGATTGGACTTGTATTGTCCATTTATTACTGAGGAGAAAAACAGACTCTGGACTGTGAAATATCTGGAAAAAACAAAACATAATATCAACGTTAATTCTAGCAGCTGAATTCACAAACGTTAATTATCTGCTCTTGTGTTTCTTCTCTCTCTGTCCCTTTCCTTCCTTTTTGGTGTCACTTTGCTGAACAAACAGCCAATCACATTTGGCTCTTCATCAGCTGATTCTGGGATGGAAGCTGTCTGATGCTAGCCTGGTTCCAGACTCCTAATCGCGTCCCGCCCACTCTTCAGATTTGGTCGAGCGATTCAGAGAGACTGGTGTTGCTCTATTCAAGGGCGATTTCTCAATCGAAAAATCGATCCGGCCAATCAGCGCCTTAGTGGGCGGGACTAAAGTTTGAACCGTTTGTGCAACGGTGTTTCGGCATAATAATATTTATTGAAATCATTCCTTAACCAAACATATTGTCTTTGCAAAGACGATATTTTTGTCAAAAACAACCGACATTCTTGGTAAAGTTAGTAAATACGCCCAGCATCAGAATAACTGAAAATAACGTCAGTCACTAGTGATTGGTTCAGGGACAACTAACGAGGAGGCAGTGTCAGCCTGAATAATGGAGTGGCCGTTCAGTCTGAATATCAGGCTAGTCTGATGCGAATAAAAAAAAAAAATCAGTTGATGATTGTCTGTTTTGAAACTATAGTGAGTAGAAAGTATCATTTTTTCTTTTGAAATGTAGTTCGTAAAAGTAAATATTTTGTAAAAGTAAAAAGTAAAAAGTCTTAAGTGAAAGAAAAACTCAAGTAAAGTACAGAATTCTTACTTAAGTACAATAACTTCATTACTCATTTTTCCTTCATTACTTCCCACCTCTGCACTCGTCAGCACTTCTTTCTGTCAAAAAGGAAGCCTTGGTCACTTAGAACAACACAATCTTACATTTCAGGCAGTTTCAATGTGTCAGTACAGACAGTGACGATCATTAATTGTTTGGTTTGATCAGCTGTGTGTCAGATGCAAAGTCCCAGACCCATTGATCAGATTTTGGACCCACTGATCAGATTTTGGACCCACTGATCAGATTTTGGACCCACTGATTAGATTTTGGCGATGCTTAGGGGAATGATGCATTTCACCGCCTCCTTCTGCCTTGCAGCATTTTCAAAATGACACTGATAAACCCAAGGGAGGCGCTCAACAATCACCAGGTCAAAATTACATACTGCATGTTAATAACCAATCATGTTTCCCACACCTCAGGCTGGAATTACATGAAATTTGCTGCACACTTCCAGCTATCCTCGCTCTGCAGATTTGGCTCCAGGACCATCAGTTTACACCATATTAGATTTTCCTACTGAGGCTTTTTCATTTATTTATTGATTGTCCGATGGTGTGACTGCATGAATAATACAATCAACCGATATGGAGGGCCACAAATGCCAAAAACAAAAGACTAACAGACAGACATTGAAACTTGTTACTGTTTAGACCCAAGGAGAACTGCAGTATCTAACATTTTATTTATTTCCTACTTTAATATAATCTCTTTTAAAACTTGCAAATCTTGAATAGGGGGCAAGGATAATATATTCTGATGTATTCTACAACATTCTGAAGTAAGAACGGAAGAGTAACCTGGGAGCTAGTTAGAGATGTTTCTTGCTTTGTCCTGTTTCTTTTTTATTTTCATTTATGCACACAAAACCTGAAAAAAAAAAAAAAAAAATAATTGGTAACCGCTGTATAAAAGCCATAACACCCATTGTTATTATTCTCATTCCAGTGCTAGGGTGATATATGGGGCCGATATTGGCCTTTTATTTAAAAAAAAAAATCAGATATCAGCCAGTCAGTGTGGTCCACCTCGGATATGATACAATTTGATTGATTTCATATTTATTGTAGAATTGATCAATACTACACTGGTTTTCTATGGGAAGACCTTAACATGAACTGATTCTAATGAGACATTTTAGTCAGATTCCATACAAATATGAATATATTTATTATTAAATGCTGTTTCAGAGGCTTTTCCCCACTGCCATGAATACAATTCTGGAAGAAACCCTGAATCTTTCTCTCTTTTTTTTCTTGAAAATGGAAAATTTTTAAAGATATTGAATATCGGCGGCTTCCATCCAGAAATCTCAGTATCGGTTTTGGCCTTGAAACCCCATATCGGTGGAACCCTAGTAGTTAGTGCGTCTCTCTGCATGCGCACCATGCATTATAAACTCACTCAGGAAAGACTCAGCTCACTCCTAATCCTTTGAGCTTCGACTGAAATTCACAGGACCCTTATTGCCGGCGGTCTTGTCCAATTCAAAACCCCAAGTGCCCCGCTGGGGACCTCAGCGTGAAGCCGGGCCATCCCTCTTTTCTGAAGGCACCTCTGTCATATGTCAGGATTAGTCAGGCGTTGAGGTGGACCTTGTTATTAAAAAGCTCGCCTGCCTCGGCTCCTCACTCACTCCTGCCATCTGACTACCTGATCTCAAAGAGAAGGAAACATCCAATTTCTGTGATATTTTACTTTGTAATGAAAGTGTCAAGGGGATGTGAAAAGGGAAAGATGCACTATAAATCCCCACCTTGGGAGAGCAGAGTCGGTGTGTGTGTGTGTGTAGGTGTGTGTGTGTGGTCTCTACAGTCCAGTGCTTGGTGGAGACAGCCGTAGAGCTTCAGCTTTGCTCAGGAGCCAATGTTTTATTCACAGCAGCCTCTCCTGTCTGCTGCTGTGTTCTCCTCTCTTGGTTTTGATGCGGTTCAGTCCTGCAGCCTGAGACACTGCTGCTGTGGGAAAACCATACAACTGCAATTTCACATTCTCTTTCTTGCTTGAATTTCAATGTCGTAAATTCTACGTTGGTCATTTATACGTTGAACGAGTCTCTCTCTCTCTGTTTCTCACTGTGTTGCCTCTGCCGTGGAGGTTTTGTTTTCGCCCTTGTTAGTTTGTCTGTCTGTCAGCAGGATATCACGAAAACTTATGAACGGATTTGCGCTCCTCTAGTTTGAACTAAGATATGATTTTCCAGCCTCTTAAGGACACGTTCTGACCTTATGCCCCCTCGTACACACACACTCGGCATTCAACCAAGTAACTTCTACAGCGTCATTTTTGAGTTTTCAGGCTTAAAGGCGTTTCAGAACCATGGGAAAAAAAATCTGAAAATGCTGCCCATTCAGTGCCTCAGCTGCCTTCACACACAGTGGTTTTACATTTTTTTATATATATTTTGATATATAGAGAAATATTTCTACAATACAATTTTATTATCATGTCTATTTTTTCAGATTTTTCTCTAATTTTTGTTTTCAGCCTCTGGGCCGCTTCTGATAATCAAATGAAACAACCTGAAAAGGGAAAATCATTGTTTGGTTGAAGTGTCCACCGCTCTGCATGTGCAGCCTGTGATGGGGGTCACGATTAGGCATCACTTCGATTTAAAGGGTCACAAACCAAAAAGGTTGAGAACCACTGGTCTAATGCATGCATGCACAAGACTGTTTTCCATGGACTGATGATCTTACTACAGGATTCTCGACTCGCTGGGGTAACTTTTAAGTTGCAGTATGCAGTTTGGTGAAAGTTTGATGCGTTCGGGATCCTTTCTAAATCAAGTTTGCTTGACCTGAGTGCATAAACTGGCAGCCAGATGAGCTGCGACTTTTGTTATCACGCCCTCAAATGTCAGGTTTAAGTGGAATTATTCCAGAGCTATAATTATCCTCATCCACCAATTGGGTTTTCGTCAGAATTAGTCATCATCCTCTCAGCTGACAAGGGCAGACACACAAGCTTAGATGAGAAGTGGCAGAAAAGCTTAGACTGCTTTCTCTGGGTGGAAGTATATTCTCACTGCTTTGATTCTATCAAGCTAAAGGATGATAAGAACATTGTCATTTTTGGGGTTGTAACAGAAAACTAGTGCAATGAATTATAGCTCCTCAGATGTAATAAGCAAAGTAGAAGTATTACTTTTGAAATGAGTGATGAGTTTAAGTAATACAGGCCTATTTCGTATTTTGAGTAACAAGCCCAATATTGCTGCTATTAAGGCTATGTGCTCCATAAAATGTGCTCTAATGAAACAATGCTTTAAAACATGTCAGCAGTATGTAAAGCAGAGTTAAGTATATTACCTTTTTTACATGAGGCCCTGTTCTGCTCCATAATCATTCTGTCTGAGCCATCCCGATGTGTTTTAACCCTGCAGACGGCCGATTGGTCAATTCCAATTACAGCCTTCCCTCCTTATCAGCCTGTAAAGAGTAAGATCTTTGCTGGAGATTGGACAGCAGATGGCTTCATTAGTTGATGGAAACAGCAATGAGTTCTCACTTTCCCCCTGTCAGTCCATTTGTCAGTCTTTCTCTCTCTTGTCTCTTTCCGTGACGTGTCGGCGTGAAACCGGCCCGGGCACAATGACAAACGAAGATAAAGTTAGAGAAAAGGAGAGTGTATTTGTTTGAGGGATCAATAGCTAATCCTGAGCTTAATCCTGGGGCAGGCACAAAGCAGCACCAGTGGCTTTGGTTTACAATATATTTATTGTCCCTCCCTGCCGCCTGCTGCTTCCCCGCGATGTGAACGACATCACTGGAGTCCGACAAAAATCTCCAGTGATTTAGAAGCTAATGCCTCCGTGGGAGCAGCGGCTTCACAGGAGGGAAGACAGAAGGACGGCTTAAATCGACAAGATGGAAGAGAGAGAGAGAGAGAGAGAGACGGAGGACTGAAGAGGGGAGGACGACGACACAGAGCCTCTAAATGCAAACAAAATAAGTTTCTTGCAGCGCATTCAAACTGTGAGCGACTTGAGTTGATGTGTCGCTCTATTCTGATCGATTGTGGGCGGGGCCAGACACTCGGTCTGCAGCTACAAAGGAGCAGGCCAATCATATTTTTTGCTGCTTTGGTATTGGCTTTCATAATGTGACATTGTTTTGATGAGTGAACATAGCTAGCGAGGAAGTAGCTAGCATTAATCAAAAATAAACAGAATAATCAATAAAATGACTTCAGAGCTTACCATCGATCCCAACAATAAATGCAACTGTTCTCCAAGCCTCGTTTCTGAGACGTTTATTCCTGTTTATTCCTGTACTCAAGTTCAAATAAAATTTGTACAGAGCTGGGAAGCTTTGAATGGCTGTAATCAATCCGTTCTCATCTATTTTGCACTTGCCAGGCAGAACTATTGTTCATGAAACAAAATCACATCGGTAGGGAAACACAGAAGCACGGACATCTGATTGGCTGTTGACTGCTGATGGCCATGACAAGTTTGAGTTTGGCCACGTTTCCCCGATCTCTCAGCTCTACAGGAAGTGAATGGACTTCCAGTGGCTTGTTGATCATGTTTCTCACAGTGCAAACACATGGTGAGTGCCGGCTATGCAGCTCTATACTTGGGTTTGACTGATATATTGGGCTGATACTGGCCTTTAAAATTGAATATCGGCCAGGCAATGTTATCCACATTACATATTTATTATAGAATACTACACAGGCTTCTTAATACAATATCCATGGATAACCCTAACGCATGTTTTTCAGATTAAATTAGCAATTACAAGGAGAACTAATTAACTTTAACAACTTTAATCAACTTCTCCAATTGGTAAACAGAGAAACTCTAGAAATATATGTGGTTAAATTGAACTTGGTAATCTATTATGGAACTATTGGAGAGCTGCAAATTAACTTAACAAACTGAATGCAATTTGTGAGCTGTGCAGTTAGGACCAAGATCTGTATGGTGTTTGTTGTGGCGATTAATGAATACAGGGAAAATGTCTCTTTCACACACACACACACACACACACACACACTCACAGAAACACACTCCCACATGTATCCGTCTCTCTTGTAATATCTCTGAACCTCTCTCTCTCTCTTTAGATTCAATCCCATGTCAACGCTCCGGTGCCCCGGCTCATCCCCCGGCCCGGCCGCCATGTTCTCTGTTCCATCAGCCTGGTGCTTACTGTCCGTCTGCAGCACCGAGGTATAACTCAGCCGGCATCTTGCAGTAATACCAAGCTGGCTATTGATCGGAAAGCCGGCCGGGGAGGAACAGTCTGCATCAAACATGGACAAAGATAGAGTTGTTTTGTGGGGAAAGTGTTCAAGAGACACTGAGGTGAACTTTGTGCTGCAGAGGATCTGAGTTGCTGAGTGGGCGACCCGCCCGGTAGATGCCAAGTGAGTTTGTTAAGACATGTAAGTGTCATGTTCATGTGGTGTCCAGCCGCAAGTGCCGGTAACTGCCTGCATATCGATCAGTAACGTTTTTAGCATTTTTTAATGTCTTTTATGTGGTTTCAAAAGGCAGCACATGGTGATGATGAATTAGAGCGACTGGTTTTAACTGAACTCTACTTCAGTAACGTTTAGCCTAGCCATGGGGCTGATGAGGATGAAGATTTGTCTTATTCTGCTTGCCTGAAATAAATATTTTGGTGTCTATAATATATCTGGGTGGGTTGATGGGGTTGTTAACTCAACGATTACTTCACCAGGTGCTGAGGTTTCACCCCACCCATTGGAGTTTTAAGGCACAGGGGGGCGGGGTTTGATGCTGTAATTCCTACAGGTCACCAATAGAGGTCGCTAAAGTTTGATAAAGGTTATAGATAACTTCATGCCCCTTTAATACTTGCTGCAAAATGCCCCTTTAATTGCTGCAAAACCAATGGCCAGCACAAAGGTTGAACCAAAAGTCCCCCAAACCCCACAGCTTGCTTTTCTTACCACCACACAGCATCTGAAGTCACTGTCCCTTGTGCCGTATGAAGGGCGGTTGCTTGACGTTGGGATCTGGCTTGGATGTTAAGAGGGAAAGTTATGTCAAATAGGCACCGGCCATCACAAATGTTTTACTGAATTCAGCCAAGGACAGAATCTGTTGCCAAAACTGATAAGTCTCAAAATGACAAACCTATTAATTGACCTACAGACCTACACAAATCTTAGTTCCTCTGCATTTCTAAATAGCTAACACCAATTGAGGTTGATCCAGTGCTGTATCTTGCTGTAAGGGCAATCAAAGATGTTTCTGACTACAGATGTAAAGTTACAAGAACTTTGGTTTCCATGGAAAGAGCACAGGTTCTTTTTGTGGATGGAGCGATTGCATCCTCAAAGTTATTCCATTTTTATCCAAGTCATATCTCTTAAGAAGCTTGTTGTTGTTAAATGTTCCCACCACATCCCTCCTCTCCTGGTGTGTGTGCATGTCTTTACCTCACTGCTGTTTGAACTCTAACGGGTCAGGACAGCTCTCCTCTCCTCAATACTGGAGGAAATAAGATCCTTTTTCCTTGTTAAGAAGGTTAATAACTTGCTTTACCACTATGCCTAAAAGTAGGACCAAATATGTGTCACTCTGAGGATATTTGGGTAGTTAGGACTGATTTCCTACCCTGAGGTGCTTGATAAATACAGGCTCTGCCCTGCATTCCCACTGAGAAATATATACCTGCAAACGGCCTTTAGCAGAGTATGAAAAAACTCTCTGCCATATTCAATTTGGTTCCAATTGGTAATGGCTGACTTCCATCATGTTGCCATCACTGAATGGGAACTTCAGAGGATGTGAAGGCAAAAATTTCCCCAACATTCATTTGTACCTGAAGTCTACAGAAGCGGATGGAAGCTAAAATCCCTCAGTCTTTTTCTTATTTGCCGCCGTGGCAGCAGTCTGTCCTGTTTTCACTCTGAACCGTTTAGATGCTTTTATTCTTCTCTGTGATATTGATGATTCAATAGACTTTTGGTGGAGTAATAAGTTTACATGTGTTTTGTGTGTTAAAGTGAGAGTGTGTTGTGACACATCATCATCATTTTAATTTTATTTAATTTAATTTGGACTTTTCGTGTTATTTGATGTCAGTGTCAATGGCAAAGTCTCCAGTAATAATGATATTAAAAAAAGACTATAAACCACAGTACCTCAAAAAGGGACATAGCCTACATGCTCTATATTTGCCAGGTACAATACCCAGTTACATCACCAAGATTTTCAGATTAAAACTGACATTACAATCAGACAATCGGTCGATTTACTCACTCTATATGTTGCCATCTTACCCATCAATTAAATCCATTCCATGTTCAATTGAAAGGCTTTTTCTGTTGAACCTTGCAAGCCTGTCTCTCTGCTGTCTTATTTTATTGTGACTGCTGGGTACAACAGTGTTCATACACACACACCCCTCATCAATTCTCTCCCTCCCACACACACACACACACACACACACACACACACACACACTCAACAGGTTAGACAGTGAGTACCGGGGAAACGTTGGCTTCGATCGCGTTAAATCAGGATCGCACGCGGCCTGATTGAATGACATCTCAGTCAAATATGGAGGCTTCATTAACCTTGGTGGGTGAGCACAAGAACGAATCAATGGAGGTTGTCATCCTTCGCCGTCTTTCACCTCCAACAAACACAGCGAGGGCCGGGAAATTAGCTGGAGGCAAGACGCAAAACAAAAGGCAAGTGGCTGCAAGCAGGCTGAAACACACACACACACACACACACACACACACCCACACACACACACATGCAGCTGACATACAGCTGGAGTTGCGTCAGCTGACACTCACATACTTCATGTTATGTGTCCTTCAAGTGAATGACAGAGAGAGTGAGAGAGTGAGAGAGAGAGAGAGAGAGAGAGAGAGAGAGAGAGAGAGAGAGAGAGAGAGAGAGAAAGAAAGAGGGGGGAGTGAAAGAGAGAGAGAGAGAGAGAGAGAGAGAGAGAGAGTCTGTGTATCCTTCTACGTCCCATTTCATCTTGTTTAGATTAGAATTCCCAATGCCATGGGGGCAAAATTAATCAAATTAGGGCTGAGATGGCCAGTGGACCAATGACCTCCACTTTGTCTTCTGACACACACGCACACACACACACACACTCTCTCTCTCTCTCTCTCCCTCTCCCTCTCTCTCTCTCTAATCAAATCAAGCTCCAGTCAAATCATTAGCCCGACCAATTGAAGCTGGAGTGTGGGGAACGGTAATATATTTCATGAGCTTTCCCTCCGTAACTCGCTTGTCGCTTGGCAGCGTTCTTAATTTTATGTACTCTGAGCAGTGTGACAAGCGATGTGAAGGAGATTGGCTTGAAGTCAATGGGATGCAGCCGCCTCACCTAATAAGTACAGCTAACCTTGCTTCCAGGCGCTCATAAACCAAAGAGCGATGAATATTTTGGAAAGCTGCTGTGGTTTGTTTTGCCCTCTGTTAATCTTTTCTTCCTGTCGGTGGTGACGTGGCTGCAGGCCTCCGTTAAAGTCTCATAATGCAGAACATCCAGAGCTACACGACGAAAACAAATACAGATTGTGGTGATGACATATTAAAGGATAAGTTCTGTAATTTTGGACCGATATATAATTTTTCTCCTCCATCCCTGTAGTACTTGGACCCGCAGACAATACTGGCTCCAGTGCCTCTTGCTGCTGACAATGAGTCCAAACTGTTTGTCAAAAATATCAAAAAACAAAGTGATCAAGAAAGAGCAAAGAAAGAGAAGAAACAGAATAAGAGCTGAGGAGAGATATAGAGTAATTAGAGTGAGTAATGAGGGGAAATCATTCAGTAGGGAGAGGGTGATTTGAGGTGTGTGTGTGTGTGTGTGTGTGTGTCATCCCTGTAACTCCACCCCACCTGAACACACACACACACACACACACACACACACACACACTCACTCACTCCCTGACTCTATAGGGCATAAGCAGTAGGAGGCAGCATGTTTCCTTCCCCCCACCCTGGGGTGGTGGTGTTGGGTGGGGCAGGACGGCGGGGCGTCGGGACCCAGCGAGGGGTCCCAGCAGGAGAAGGTCCAGACCCCCCCCCAACCCCCAACCCCCACCCCCCCCCACCCCCCCCCCCACCCCTCCCCAACACTACCTGGCTGACGTGAATCGCGGCCTCTTTGACGTTCACGAGGGATTCCCTCACCGCGGCACACACACACACACACACACACACACCTATACAGATGCTCTCACACACACACACACAGCTTGATCAAAGTTCAAACGTCTGGGTGCCTGTTTTCCATAAGAACAAAGGTTACAGCCCGGATTCATTTTGGAAGCCTGTAGTTCTGTAGCCTTTGGCCCCATTGGAACAGTATCGGAGTCACAGTGATAAATTATTAGCCATGCTTCTCTGTTATTTTACTCATCACTCCCGACGGATTTTGGCCAACGGCAAATCACACACAGAGGTGCGTATAGTTCGGTCAGATTTTCCCGGATGCAAACATCAGTGCAAAGCCTGCTAGAATCTTCCAATGCAAACAGAAAGTTCAACATGGCGTCCAAAAAGGGCAAGAAAACAAGGCACTGGAGGTTTTTGAGCCTTTGTACGGGGAGAGACATTTTCAACACCAGTTCCAAAACACAATATATAATCACAGAGTATGGGAGTCCGTGTCCGGTCTGTGAGTTTTGCCCTTTTGTAGGTTCCACATTCAACTGGATAGGGTGCAAAAAATACATGTTTGAATGAAAGTTTCCAAAAAAAAGTTTCACAACTGTATATCACAACACTTTTCTGTCCACAAACAAATACCATCCAACTTGAATAAATGTGAAACAATTCCACACGTATGTTTCCAAGTTAGAAGTTTATTTTTCCAAAGTTATTTATTAATATCATAAAAATTGCATTTGAAGTGCTTGATTGGAAAGAAGTGATTGATAAGAAAAAAATAGAGTTGTTTTGCAGGTTGTTGAATTGACATTCACAAATCACCTGAGACAACTGGATTCAGTTGCATTTATTTGTGTTTTTTGAGTTCCTCCAGGTATACAGTAATTGTAATTACTACTTGAGCTATTCCTTAATTTTAATCCCATCCAAAGCGACCAAATTGGTGATTTTTCCCCCTCAATCCCAGGAAGCTCTATGGAAGCTTTAAGGCCTAATTTAAGTGGTCTGAACCCACCTAAACCTAAACCACACAGTTCTTCTGGGAGCCAGTCAGGCGAAGACAGAAGTTAAAGTCCAGCAGGAGAGTGAGACCCTGCAAGCTGCTGCCATGAGCCATTATAATGACAGACACTGCTAAGTGTTTTATCGGTACAACAACAAGGATTGAATTTGTGGAACCACAGTGGACGTGACACTACTCCACACTTTTTTTCAGTACCAATTAAATGTCTATAAAGCCCTATTTCATATTTCATTAGGCAGGAAATAGGCCTAGTTTAAAATGTCCTGTAGGTTACATTATCCAATGACATTGTAACAAACCCCTGACCTGTAAATCACACCTCATTATTATGATATAACAATATATTATCACTCTGCCAGTTAAGGCAGGCTCCATGATGCTCCTACCTCCAGTTTATCTGTCCTCAGCGGATGCCACTTCATGTGCAGCGACGTCTCACCGTGCTGATCACCTCCTCTGTAATGTGACAGAGCAACCGGTCACATAACAAGAGGAGCACGGCCGCGGTTTTATTACCCACATTACCTTGTGATTCTAATCCCGTCTCAACGAATACGCTCTTATTAACAGGAGGAAAAGAGGAGGGTTACACACACACACACACACACACACACACACACACATTCACACAATTATTTACTTTAAATTCCCATCACTAGCAACGAAAATACCAACCTCCAACCTTTTTTTTTTTCATTTCGATGTTTTCTATAGAAGTCTACCGTACAGCTGAGATGTCCGTTTATGGTAAAACTTGCTTTAATTCAGCAATATTAATAATTTCTTTCAACATTTTATGTGAGCAATCTTTTCAAGACCTTACATATTGTTTCATAACCTCTACTTTATCTTCATCATTACTCTCCTCTTCCTCTCTAACACTGTCCCATCATGCTGACCCAGTCTGTCCTGTGTTCAACCACACAGTCACGCATGTTTTTGAGGAGCTCTGGCACTGAGACTTTCTGACTATTTTCATACTTTTTGTCATATTCTTATTATTTAAGCCACGTTCTACTGGAGAAACATCATGGTCGGTTAAAGTGTTAAGTGCCTTGCTCAAGGGCACGTCAACCGTCACTGCTGAGGCAGGGAAGTCAACAGGTTTGAGGATTCAAACCAGCGACCTTCAGGTGACGAGGCTCGCTTCTCTTCAGCTCATCCAGGCCGTTTTCAGCTCCTCGCCACTGAGCCGCAAACTTGAGAAATCCGTCATCCCCATTAATGAAACACCTCCTACTGTCTGAAATAGATGGACACACACACACACACACACATGCTCACACACACACACACACACACATGCTCACACTTGCATACCTCTTGGGGATATTAATAAAGGGAGATGATTTTCATAGCGGGACATTTCTTGCACTCTTCCACACCCACAGACAACCCATCACACACACACACACAAACACACACACACACAAACAAATACACACACACACACACACACTTACAGACGGACACATGCGGCAGGAAGCATCTGGTCTCAGCAGTGACACAGGTGGTGGAGTGTGACACCGGCCACCTGGCACTCTTTAAGTATCCCTTTATAGACGAAACGCATGACATTATGTGTGTGTGTGTGTGTGTGTGTGTGTGTGTGTGTGTCCTCATCAAAGTACTCGCCCTGTGGAGGTTCTTTATTAAAACACCTGTTGGGTTTTCTCTGTCGGATCACACCTGTCCATCATCGACTGCAGTGATCAAAGGTGTCGGGGGGGAACGTGTGAGATGTTGATGCGTTTTGTGTGTGTGTGTGTGTGTGTGTGTGTGTGTGTGTATTTGTCTGCACACTGTATATGTTTAAGGGGAGGGTTATGTGTTTCTTTTCCCCCATTTTAAACTTTGCTTAAACAAAACTTCCTCACTAAAACTTTCGACACATTTGCTCACAGAGTTGCTGCAGTCACTGAAGACACAGTGAAGTTCTGCTACAGTAACGCTTCGCTCCTGGGAGGAACTGTTTGGAAATCATTCACTTTAATGGGGGGGTAGCACTAGCCTAGATGTTAGAGAAGCGGGCTGCATGTGGAAAATCGCCGGTTCGAAACCCCCAACAGCTCCCAGTGTCCAGCAGCAGCAGACTGTGGTTGTACTGGGCAGCTCCCAGTGGGAATGTGGATGTGAAGCAGAGTGTGACAACTTTTCCCTGGATAAACAAGGGTTAAAGAAATAAATACCCAGCAAGCATCTGGGTACGGACGGTGACATTCAGCAGGCGGCCGAGTCCCCCCCCCCTCCCCCCCATGAACAGTGAACAGTTCACCCAAAAAATGATTTTCCCTTTTCAGGTTGTTTCATCTGATTATCAATATAGGGGCCTAGAGGCGGAAAACTATTCAGTATTTCACCCAAAATTCTAGAAAAAATTAACATTTGTATGGAAGAAATGTTTTTTTTCCCTATCCCATAATCCTGATGACTCAGATGCTGTTTCCACTCTAACTGGATGGTGATAAAGTTTCTGTAAAGTTAAATGAAGATAAGACTGACATCCTTCTAGTTGGTCCCAAGGCC
>NC_136003.1:29415564-29560564 GCF_048128805.1 Centroberyx gerrardi
TGGTGAACTTTGACCTCATCATAAGGTAAACAACCACAAATATGAACACAATCTGTCCTCATATGACTTACATCAGTTTGATGCTACTAATTTAAATTATAAAAATGTACACCACCTGATTGAATGTTCTATGTTTTTCATTCTCTTAAAGCCATTTTTTATCTAAAGGCTTCTGCTTAAATACTTTCTATACTAAATACTAAAGACAAATGAAGTTGATCCTATGTATGAATTTCTTTCCAAAGCCTTTGCCTTTCCATCAAGGCGAAGGGCGGCTGCTTTAAAGAATCTAAAATATAAGATAGTTTTGATTTGTTTAACACTGTTTTGGTCGCTGCATAATTCCATTTGTGTTATTTCACAGTTTTGATGTCTTGATGACTATTATTCTAAAATGTGAAAAAGTGGTAAAGATAAAGAAAAATGTGGTGAGTCCAGACTTTTGACTGGTAGTGAATATCAGCCTAAAAATGGTGGTAAATTGTATTTCTCCAATAAAAAGGCGGGTGAAGTGAGTTTACATCCCAGATCCAGGCAGGTAAAGGTGGATGAGGTTATTATGGTCTGTTCATGGCACACTGCTTTCTATCAGGACCACAGCTAGGGCATTATTAGACTGAGATGACAAGAGTCTGCGTGTGTGTATGAGTGTGTGTGTGCGTGTGTGTGTGTGTGTGAGTGTGAGAGAGAGAGAGAGAGAGGGAGAGAGATGCGGCAGCCAAATTGACAAGGGAGATTTTCCGCTTCAGATGTCACCTACTTGTTTATCAAAGTGTCTGTAATCACACCGCCTCCCCGAGAAAATGGAGCTGCCTATCCTTCCAAGTCCTAATCACACTAACCAATTTGTCTATCCAGCCAATTAGGCCTCAGAAGAGTCTCGACACGCTGCACATTTTCTGTCCTCCAAACAGATTTTCCTCGACAGATATGGCATCCTGAACTCAACCCCCCCCCCCCCCCCCCCCCCCCTTCCCTCCCCCCCCCTCCTGGTGAAAGACAGCCCTTGACCCCCGCTGTCACCAGGACCCCTGTAAATGTCACCTTAGCCGTCCGGGGATGCGCCCGCCCGATGGGGGAAAAAAAACGTGACGGAGGTGATGGGTTTCTTTTCTTTCTTTTTTTTTTTCCCCGGCTAACATTTCCAGCCGTCTGCCGGTGAAAGGGCCTCGCTGCTTGGGCCTCACCTTTGTCGTCTGACATTTCTCCTTTGCTGTTCTGAAAAGGCGTCTTGTCACTCCGTGTTTCCGACATTTAGGGGGCATCAATTCAGTCAAGACTCAACGGCAAAGTCGCTGCACCGAAACTTCCAAACCCGCTGACATGCACTACCACTCAAAAGTTTGGAAACACAGGCATTTTTCTTTATTTTTACTGTTTTTCACATTTTAGAATAATAGTAAAGACATCAAAACTATGAAATAACACAAATGGAATTACGCAGCGACCAAAAAAGTGTTAAACAAATCAAAACTATCTTATATTTTAGATTCTTTAAAGTAGCCGCCCTTTGCCTTGATGGAAAGACAAAGGCTTTGGAAAGAAATTCACACATAGGATCAACTTCACTATTTATATTTGTCTAAGAAACACATTTCAAGCATTTAAGCAGAAGCCTTTAGATCAAAATGGGTTTAAGAGAATAAAAAACATAGAACATTCAATCAGGTGTGTCCAGACTGTTGACTGGTAGTGTAAATAGATACATTTCCTGGGAATTAAGAGGAGCAAGATATTATTATTTGGTGAATGTGATCAGTGTGATTAGACATATTTGTTTACTTGTTTATTCCTGGGCTCCGCACAAAACATAAAAACAAGACATAAAACTTAACATTTGCTTTCATTGCACAACATTTCATTACATTGCTTATTGTAGAACAGTCCGTTCAGTGCACAGAGAAAGGAGAGAGGGGACAAAGGCAAAATTTAAATATCACAATCGACAAAAAAGAAAGAAAAAAGAAAGAACATAGAGAGAAAGAATGCTTCTGATGTGATTCTAGTTCTGTCTCATCCCAGCCACTCAGATTCCTTATCAGCGTAGAAAGAACATTCAAATCAAGTCAATTGTTTTGGATTTGCACATTTTATACAACAATGTGCAAGTGAAGAGTTCGGTTCCAAAATGAGATCCATCATTAAATCAAATGACTCCCACTCTCTCATACTGACTGTCTGCATGAAAGTTAAGCACATTATGGGTTATAGCTACAGGCTGCCACTGACTCTGTTGCTTCCCTAAAATGTAAAAAAAAAAAAAAGGTCATAAATAAACCCAGAGCACCATGGGAAAATGAGGAGCACAACTCACTATACAGTATGAGTGTTGACTAGAACCAGGAAGAGACATTAATTCTGTTTTAAAGTCCCGACACGGTTATCAGTTTATTTCTGAAATTGGATTCTTTTATTGTTTTTTTATTCCTTGCTTTTTCTTAGAACTGGTATTTGACTTCTCTTATTTATATTTTTTATCTTATTTCTTCCTTTACTCTAAGTCTCTCTCACACTTTATTTTATTGCTTGCACAATTTGTTTTATATCTATATTTTATCTGTATTTTTATTTTTTAACAGTTTTTTAATTTTCATGTGAAGCACATTGTATTGGATTTGTTTGCACGAAATGTTCTAAATAAATAAAGCTTGATTGATTGATTGATTGACAGTATTGAAGTTAGAAGTTATTTTTAGACAATCGCTTATAAAATAGAGTTCGTTTGAGGACAGAATCGACATCATTATGATCAAGTAGTTATTTCACCAACACCACAGTCTGTTCATTGTTGGGAAAGTTGTAAAGTTTGAAAAGATCTTGATGAAGCACAACTGTGTACTTTTCTCTTAGACGTCTGCAGTTGTAATGTAGGGCAGCCGCCGAACTCCACAGAGAGACGAGGGACAAATCCTATTTCACAAGATCGCAGCTTCCAACAAGCCATGGCTGCTTCTCTTTGTGTCTGGTTTCAGAGCGGCCATCTTTCACATCTGATCTGGCTCCTGCATAAAATGTGAAAGACACAAGTGCGTCGTTGGGTAGATAATGATTGTATTTCTTAATGAAGAAATAACAGGAGTATAATAACATAATAGAATAACAGGAACAACAGAGTTCTGTTTAACACTAGGCCGTCAGAACAGTTTTTATTGTCTGTTTTCACTGAGTCTGTAGACAAGCTTGTCTGATGGGTTCATTGTATTTTTATATATTATGACAATTCAGTGAACATAAATGTTTGTGTGCATTCATGCTACCAGAACCAATAATACTGGTTAATACTGGAATTCCTATGTACAGAAATATTTACCAAAACCTACTCTTCGTACCACACAATGCCACAACTCCTATTCTTCATTTAGGTTCGGTTATATTCTGAATGCCACAATAGTTCCACAGACTTGGATCAAGTGCTTCATAATCCCAATAAACAATAGAAACCGTGTGTTGTAAAATATGTATGAAAAACCTATTCTACCTCAGAGAGAAGAGAGAGAGAGAGAGAGAGAAAGAGAGAGAGAGAAAATCACAGTTTGCTGAGTTTTTGATGGGAGAGTCAGCCACTGTTCTTTCTTTCAATTCCAATATATTTCACCCATGAAGGAGGCAGCCTTGATTTCTCTCCAACTGTCACACACACACACACACACACACACACACACACACACACACACACTAGGGTTACACCAATATATTGGTTTGCCGATTTTGCCCTTTTTTATCAAAAGTCAGATATGGTCCAGTGAGTGTGGTCCTCCTCTGATATGATGCAGTTTGATTTATTACATATTTATTGCAGAATTGATCAATACTACACTTGATGTCTAAGATGTTAACCTGAATTGATCAGATGTTTTCTTCTTCTTTTTCTTCTTCTCTGCTTATTTTATCATCCTGGGTTTCAGTGGAGAGTTTTAGTATCTTGTGGTCTAAATTCTGAGGCATGAAAATTTAAAGATTGAAAGAATATCAGCACAAAATACTGGTTATTATCAGCAGCTTCAATCCTAAAAACAGCATCAGTATCGGCCTTCAAAAACCCATATGGGTCGAACCCTAACGCACACACACACACACACACACACACACACACACACACACACACACACACACACGCACACAGTGTTAGTGAATAATGAGCAGTCCGACACAGGGGCTTGTTATAATGGTAATGACTCTTGTGATAAAATCCCAGACATCCTCAGCCACTTGTACATCTGCCCCCACACAACAGAGGGTAAATATTTATCCGTCATATTGGAAAGTCATTAAATGTTGACTAGGAGCCTGACTCAAACAGCCTCCACCCGGCAACACATTCAGACTCACGCTCCTTTTCCTCATTATTCACAAAAAAATGCTTTGAAAACAGGCGAGAGCGCCGGCGTGCGAGGGGAAGCTCATCTGAACACCCAGGAATTTGCAAATATTAAAATTCATGTTTGCTGTAAGGAAACCAGATTTATGCTGCTTCGCTAAACAGCGCAACATTGTAATAATGATGGGCTTTATTAAACCTAATGGAGCGAGAGAAACTATATGAGATTCATGTAATATTTGTTCTGAGGAAGAGAGAAATGTGAGCAGTGGATTACACACTTCTGCATGACAGATTTGGCCATTGTCTTCCCAGTAGGTCTGTAGATTCAATGCTTTACTCCAGTCACATATATATATTTGCTGCTAGTGTGAATACAACGCACATTATTCACATTGTGTATATAAACTGTAAATACACATATTAGTTTTGTGTGCATTTCCATATTCGTTCTCATTTGCATATATCTCGAAAGTCACTTATTCATCCTGCATATATATCTTTTTACTCTTTGTCTCAGTATATCTACTGCTGTTAAAGGAATAGTTCACTCAAAAATGAAAATTCGGCCAAACCGGTAGTTTTGTTTCTGCTAATTCGCTTGCAGTTCTCCTCGTTCTCGTATCTCGGGTGCACGCAAACGTGAGCTAGAGTGGTGATTTCAGCTAAATAATGGTGTAAATGTCGGTCTTTTCAAGTCACTTTGGGATCGGTTGGCTTATGCTGGACAAGCTGCATGGAGCCATTTTATGGTTATTTTCCGTTCTTTTTTTCACCGTGAAGTCAAGTCAAGTCAGGTCCCCAGCAACCTCAATTGTTTTGGAGAAGGCTTCTACGCCGCTCCGCTGTGGAGCTCAGGACGCTGTATCATACCCGGCGCTATGGGCGGGCCTGCAGAGCTTCTGTGCCCCCCCAGAGAGTTTGCATAATACATTTTATAGCAGAAACTACTACTACATTTATATAGAAACTACTCGAGTGCAGAAACTACTCGAGTATAAACTTGGCCGTGATATACCATACGTGCACTGCTTCAATCACCAACTTCATTTAGTTATTATTCATGCCATGTCAGTTGAGCTGAGGAGGTTTTCCATATCTGCAATCTACAAATTCTTTAGAAAACCCACAATATCAATTCACTACAAAGGCCAAACTTTAAAACGCTCGTTGGATCAGCGGTGGATCGGTCATTTGGCGACAGTATCGATCATCATTGACAATTTCGATGATATTTCAACTGTACGTGCACATGGAAGCCGCGGGTCTCCTTCGCGCAATTACGCAGCTGAGCTTCAAGTTCATAGCTCAGCTGATCCAGAGGATTTTATCTCTGTTGCAGCCCCCGAATCGCATGCTACAAGCCGAGAACATGGACTCGTATACTGCTGTAACACTCGTTAACAGTGCGTCGGGATGCATTGGGGCAACTTCGCAATGAGACAGAATTATCTGCATTACGGAACAGCGGCCAACGATGCCACAACGACAACTGGGCCGAGAAAGCGTGTTGTAAACCAGAATCTACGGGACTATGTAGTGGAGAAAAGTGTTGGACAAAACAAAACAAATGAAAAATCTGAGCTGGAGAGGTTGTTTTATAGTGTTGTGGATGCAGTGCATGGAGAGCTGTGTGTGTGTTTTGGTGAGCGCAACAGCCACTGGCTGCCTTGGACCCGGAGGCCCACAGAGAGACATGGATATAGTTAAAGTAAAACCTCTACTGGAGCTACTGGAGTATCGTGGGCCGCCAGTTCCTTGTCAATAAAGTGAGTGAAACTTCCTATATGATTGGGCAATATTGTTAATCGTAGGCTATTGAAATCACAGTGGAATTGTTGTAGCAAAAGTAGGTTGTCTTATAGAAAATGTGATTTAAAAAAGCGGTGAAAATGTTTTTTGATGTCATAATTAGGCCCCCCCCCCCCACGAAAATGAAATGCCCGTCCACTGGTTTGCTTCTGCCGCCGGGTCTGCGCTGTATGGACTAACAAACTGCACCCGAGTTTCAGCTGGCATGGGGGTGAGGAGATAATGACTGAATTTTCATTTTTGGGTGAGCTATTCCTTTAATGCTGACACTTTTATTCCAACATTTCCACTTAAAATGTTTGAACTGTCAGTTGCATTGTGGTTAAAGTGCTTATTGTTGTGATTTAAAAACAAAAAAAACTGTCTCCATCTTTGTTGCTCGGTGTTTCTGCACTGCACTTCCCAGAGATCACCTGTCAATCAAACAGTGTGGGCGGAGCTTGGATTTTCTGTTGATGCAGTTTGAGTTTCTTCTTCGTCTGTTCAGCCATGGTGGCTATCGCTGCTCATGCTAACTACCCAGTTTAGAACAGACAATGGAAAAGCTTTATGAACTGGATATAGTTTGAATCACTGTTGTTATCTTATAACAATCAGCTTTAGACAAAAACAGAAATCTATTGATATTAAAATGCTGCAGAGTATTGTTTTAACATCCCCATTTTGCTGTATTCTTATTTATATGCTATTTTTCTTGCTGCAATGACCCAACTTCTCCACGGAGATCATTAACGATTGATCTCATCTAATCTCGTTTTATCTTATTGACTCCACGCTTTTGCAAATTTCACATGAAAGTTATCAGTTTGCATGTTTGACACCCTCCTGCTGCCGGTGAGTCTTCTGAGTCTCCAAACAAATTAACAAGATGTTCTGTGATTCCAGCTGTTTTCTTCTCGGTTCCAAGCAAAATCCCTTTGTTTGTGTGCTCAGCTAGCAACCTAACCAACACACACACACACACACACACACACACACACTGACACATACACACACACGTAGCTGGCCAAGGAGCCCGGGGCATCTGGGACTTGGATTAGAAGCCATAACAGGGAGATGGAGGAGGGATTACTCTGCCTGCCTTGTTTCAACCTCCCTGCCTCGGTCTGTGTGCATGAGAGAGAGGAAGAGGAGAGAAAAAGAAACACGAAGGCTGAATGTTTTGGCTCAACCGTCAGCGGCGTAATTGGGAAATGACAGAAACCTCCCCGAAAAAACACCGGAGCTGAGACACAGCATCATTCCAACTGTTTGAAACCAGCAGCAGAAATTAACCTTGATGATCCTTCAGCGAAACGCCACTTCCCCTCAGCAAGTCTCCCGATCGCAGGAAGAACCACGGCGGCAGATCTCTTGGCGCCATGAAGTTCGTCCTCATGCTGAAGTAGAGTTTTGTTTCTGACTCTGACCAGCAGCCTGCAGTCATTTCTCTGGCATCTTTCAAACACACGGAGACACCGTGCTCCACCGCACGTCTAGCCAAGTTGTCTGTTGCTACACAAATATCTGTAATAACTAAACACACACCAAGCTGGTAGTGAAGAGTAGGATTAGACCACAATATTGATTCCTTTTATTATTATATTGTTTGTGGGGGAGGGAGTATGTATGGAGCCGTGTCCGTCCATCTGTCAAACGTCTCAGACATTACTGCTCTGATTTTGACAAAACTTGGAAGACTGTTGGCGCTCTGTTCCAGCATTTACAAAACTAAACTGATTGGCCTGATGCTGGCGCTTTAATTAAAGGTCCAATGTTGTAACTTAAATGTGATTTTTCAGACACCACCGGGCTGATTTTGATGAAACTTGGAGGGATTACACATCGCTGTGTTCTGGTGTTTTAAAAATGACACTGATTGGCCTGATGGGGGCGCTGTGATTAAAGAGACAAAATTTGTAACTTTGGAAGGCCATAACTGCTACACCGTGAGTCTGATTGACAAGAAACTTGGTCTTCTCACTCTACACCTTTGCATCTTTGACCATATCACATCCGCCATAATGAACTTTCTACCATCTTGAAATTATTTTCCCCTAACACGGAGGGGGAGGGGGGCACAAATGCCAAAAACGGCATGGCATATTACATATTTGGCCATAAATCAATGACTGTCTGTCCAATCATCTTAAAACTGTTTTTAACAAAACTGTTGCACCATGTCTATTTTTTTCTGCAGTGGCCAATCAAATGCATGAACACTAAGATGCATCATTCCCACAAGTTCAGTCAAAATGCTGTTTCAGAGGCTTTTCCACCCTGATGAGAATAAAACTCTGGGGGAGACAGTGAATACTTGGACTTTTTTTAGTTTTAGGTGCAAAAATTGTCATATTTAAAAATATTCAATATTGGCACAAAATATCAGCCTTCAAAAAGCCATATAGTTTGTTTTTACAATGCATGACCATTGCACTGCAACTTTTTGTGTGTCTTTCATGTATGAACAACTGGATCAATAAATAATAAGATTAGGAAGTTTGCTGATACAGTAGAGCCTCATCAGCAGGTAAAGTTATGGTAGATTCTTCTAGAATTATAGACTTCTTATACTTCTTATTATAGACATCTTTTTACACACTGATGGGTTGTGTCTGGTCTGCACTCACACACACCTCTCTTTTTTCTCCTTTCTTCTCATATAAAAATGCGTCCATGCACACAAATCTCAATCTTCTCAATAGTTTACCTAGTGTAGATTTTGATAGCAAATTCGTGTGGCGGAAGATAATGGGATGATGGATAGTCAGTGTGGATGGAGTGGTGTGTTTCATAATAGCTGAGCTGATGGTGCAGCAGGAGAGGCTGTGACTCGCTGAGACTTCGGTGAGACATTTTGTGCGCCGACTGCAATGAATGCAAACGAGCCCGACTCCTGCCTTTGAACTCGTTCGGCTGCTGCCTCAAAAGTTGCAGCAAATGACAGCAGAATACTGGAAAATAAAAAAAGCCATCCTGGATCTCAATGGGGCTAACCTGATTAAATGAAGGTTAAATAAAAGAATGGCTGACAGGTTTACAGCTGTCAAGACGTCAGTCCTGTCTGCTGCACCAGACAGCACTGACTTAATTTCACCTCCGGGCCCGACTGCTTTCAGCTGCTCAGCGTCAGAGGAGACAGTTCTGCTGCAGCCTGTTTCAAACCTATCTGACGCACGATTTCTGAGCAAAGTTCTGCGTAGAGTCTATCTCCTCTTTCAAAAGAACTTGTGATTAAATCAAATTAACACTCAGTCAGCTTGGATGTTAAGTCTCACTCTTACCTTATATTAAGCCAAGTACTAACTAAGTACAACTGCCTGAGATGGGGACGGTTCAAATCCCTCACATTTGGTCGCACCTCCTCAAATAAGAAAAGTGAGAGAATTACGTGTTCCCAGCCTGAAGGAGGCATGACTACAAACAGGCAGTAGTGTGGTAAAGAGAGGTAAATATTCTTTTTTTATTTGGACTTACTGGTCCACAAATAAATGAGCAACAAATCAATGTAGCCATCGTTAGCTGGCCAAATATAATTTTTTTTTTACCTTTGTATGTTGTCTCTTTTTTCGATATTTCTTATTCCCACTTCCAAAACAAACACAGCCTCTCTCTCTCTCTCTCTCTCTCTCTCTTGTTTCAAAAATCACTCTTCCACTTTGCACTCCCCTGGAGGCCTGGAGAGTTTCCGTTGTGTTGACATGCAGCGCTTTTCTGTTGCTTTTTTTTGTGGTTTGCGTGTGTTTTTGACTTTGCGTCATTTCTGAATTTGCAGCGCGTTTCCTGCTGATGTATTTGCTTTGGGTTTTCGTATGCGTTTTTTAATTTGCAGCGTGTTTCTCCTAAAGCAATTGCTTTGCGCCATTCTAGTGCGTTTGCACCCTTCGGCCACCATACTTTTCTGATGGAGACAAAATTTAACAGATGCAATTTAAAATGTAGTTAGGTAAAATACAAGTATATATGTCAAAACATACTTAAGTAAAATTCCTGACTACAAAAAATACTCAACGAGATACTCAGTTACAGTAACAAGAGATAAATAGAAGTGAGTAATAGATCAAAATGTATAGACATAGAAAAGCACCGCACATCTTCCCTTTGGGCTGCGTTTGGCCCTGCTGGGTTACTGCATGCCACAGGCTCCAGGCTGCAGGAGAGAGCAGAGACGTCACTTTAAGTCAGCGTGGGGAGATTGTGGCCTGTTGGCTCGGCAAACTGTTGTAAGGCGTCTTCCAACATCCCGCAGATTAAGATCTTATGGTTGATGGGGAGGGGGGGCTCATCGCGTCCCCCCAGGGAACACTGCAGATTTACCCGCTGGTTTAAATGCGGTCGAAACGCGAGCCAACAGCGTCATCCTCCACTCTCTTCTCACACTGTCACTCTACTCTCTCTCTCTATCTGTGTTCCTCTCCCTGTAGGGATCAGACGGAGAAGGCATCGAGGTGAAGTGTATCAAAACGTCCCGGAGTCGAACACAGAGGACGGGATGGAGAGACAGAAGCAGAGAGCAGAAGAGGAGCGAGCTAATGCCCTCGCTGTCGGTAATTTATTCATGTAAGAAGTTGCATGAATTGAACATTTCAGAAACACCAAACCCCCCCCAAAAAAAAATTCCACTGGAAAAAAAAGGTTGAGATCTCTGTCTAGACCATTACATCCCACTGCACACCGAGGACTATACGCTCATCACGGCTGACAAATCGACCTCCGATGCAATGTTCTCCCACTGGAGTTTATGAAAGTTCACTCTCATCTTTCACCAGGTGTGTTTTTTTCCTGTTGAGTCATACCGCGAGCTGTCGAGAAAATACTCACCGTCGAGCTTTATCCAATAAACTCTTGTTTACTTTAATGGACACGGGGCCCCGCTCTTGAATCCAGGAAATGCAAACTGCTCTGTGAGGACACGTCGGTGGGGAGAAATGATGCAATCATCCTGTTCCGACCAGAAAGGCTTTATGTTCGGAGCGGGTACGAGACGCACGCTTTGACTGAAAGCAGGCTGTGTTTTACAGCCGGCGGTGCATCATCGCTTCGGCGTCGGAGAGTCCTTAACAAGCACTTCCTGTACCCTCAGCCTGAAGACGTATGAACACATGATGGGGCGTGATGTCAGAGCTCTGCTGAGGAAATGGACCGTTAGCTTTCATTGCTGGGACTATGGATTAGCCTCCGTCCGGTCATTGGTTCGGTCGTCTGTCTGTCGATATCTCAGATGTGACTGGATTTTCACGAAACTTGGGGGATTGGTGCATCTCAGTGCAGAGTTAAGGCATTTTCAAAATTACACTGATTGGCCCTAGAGGTCAAAATTACAGGTCAAAATTAAGAATTTTAAGTCTTATCTTCCGCACCACAAGTTTTAATTTATTTTTATAGCACCATTCATACTCAAAGTGCTTTACATAAAATAAATGGATTAAAACAATTACAAGCAGAAGCCAAATTTTCTTGCAAAATTATCAGTAAGTACCAGTACCAGTAATTTGTCTAGTAAAATGACATTAAGAAAGAATCAAAGAATGAAAGAAAGAAAGAAAGAGCCAACACTTCACAATGATCAACTCAATAAAATGACATATTAAACAAAAAAAGAAAGAAAGAAAGATAAAATATAGATAAAACATGTAAAAGAAAAGCAAATCAAAGTGCTTTACATAAGAGTTTATCTGTGATTTCCGATATCCAGCTATCCTTGATCTACAAACTTTGCCTCTAGGACCATCAATATTTGACATATTAGATTTTCCACCATTTGGAGTTTCTGGAAAACCAGTTTTCCCCTCTAAGGACCAAGTGGTGTCTGCATCATTTGTACAATCAACCAATATGTTGCGACACAAATGCCAGAAAGAGGAGACTAGCAGACAATGCAAATGTTCCTCCAAAACGCATTTGCAATGTTACATAACAGACTTAAAACTTTGACCATTTTCACGATTGTCTAACTTGTTACCGATCGGCCCAAAAGGTTGCTTGCAACATTGATAGAGAACAAAATGACTACTGTTGCTTTGTGTTTATGTGTTAGTGTCAGTATTAGTGCAGCTGTTCCCTCACAACGGCTGAAAACAACCGTTTGTTGGTCCCTGAGACCCAGCAGAGGCTGAGTAACACGGTTCTACAGCGTCAGGTGATAAGTCGTGAAAATGACTCCAAATCTGCGGTTAAGAACATCATTTACCAGCTCGTTCCAGCAGTTGACTCAAGGTGAAAGCAATAGGGTTGAGTTAAGACCTGTGGCCATGGTTGAATTAAGCGGAGGGCAGTTTTCTAGATAGAGGTGGCACACCTCCCATTGACCTCCGGACCAAGAGGCCTTGAGTGACGGACCGTAAAATCAATAGCCGCAGCTGATTGGTCGAGATTTGTGACATACAGTGACATACGACCGGCTTTCAGAGAGAGGGTCAGAGGTCAGCGGTGTTAATAGCATCGCGGAGAACAAGGAGAGAAAGAGGACAATATGTTTTCATGGTTTCTGTGTGGAAAAAGAAAATGAGTTTAATCAGCTGCAGTTGGAGAGTAATCCTTCATCGCCACAAGTCTCTCAGCAGGATGCTCAACAATGCAAGACAGAAAAGTTTTGAAACTAGAGCTGTTCTTCTTTCTTGATGTCATTGCCAGTCCAGGATGTCGCTGCCACCAGAAAGCATGAAATGTGTTATTGATCCAAATGGCTGTAACAGTGTGAGGACAGCTGAGGTGCTGCGGCTACGGCCGCTGCATCCCAACATGGAGCGCTCAGTAAGGCAGTGAGGGAGGAATGATGGCATGAGAGTGAGTCCCAGGTTTGAATTTTGTTTCCACTCTCCGACTAATTTTAAATGATTATTGCTCTGCTTTTTTAATATTCAGGTTGTTCTGTAGCCTCACAGTTGTCAGTGAACCAAGAGAATCTGGAATTCATGGCTGGGTTGTTTGGTATTTGCTACACAAACATCAAGAAAATCATCTGTGAAATCAGATTTAGGGAGGAAACCCTGACATGTTTCATTATGTCTGGTCAGCTTCAATCAGCCAAAATCAACGATAGAATGTTGTGAGAAGAATGATTCGAAGCATATTATGGTTGCCCCATGACTCTCATTCAATTAGCATTAAATATGTCTAATTAGAAATAATTGATGTATTATCATGATGCAAAAATCTGATTAGTGCAATGTTTGTAGTGCAGTGTTTAAAGTGTTTAAGAGGAGATAAAAGATAAAAAGACTGGCAGCGATCTTATTAATATGTGTTGATATGAATCTCTAATAGATTGTTAAAACAACTCATAAGGCTTAATAAGCATTATGCACGCATTATAATAATTATAATGTGAGTATGAGATAATAAACATAATGTGCAAAACATTGATGGGGTTGAATGCCTAATGGGGCAACTGTGAGATAATGACATGATGTTCAATTGAATGTAATTTTCTGATTTTCGTCTGCTAATTACTGTAATTATTATTATTAGTGTATTGCATTGTAATTATTGTTAGTGTATTTATGCTTCTAATGATGCCTATGATCTGCTTGTAAAGCCTCACAAGTGAAGTGTTTACTACTATCGCCCTGTTTTATATAATATTATCAGCCCTGCCTGTGCGCTCGTCACAGATCACCTGCAGTGTGTCAGGATTGAGTGCAGGGACAGATTACACAGCCCTGTTACAGTATACGGGATTACTTATGTTTCGCTCAGTGGTGTGATGTAATACAAACTGGGTCACAGCTCCGAGTGTCAGACCCACATAGGGTTTGACTGATAGGGGGGTTCAGTACCGATACTCATATTTTGTTATTGAAGGAGCCGATTTATACTATATTCCAAACCGGTAACAATATTCCAAACCGGTAACACTTTACAATAAGGGTACATTAATTAAGGGTTAGTTAATGCTTAATAAGCATTAACTAACCCTTAATTAACAGTTAACTAATGTGTCGTAATCATTTACTAATGGTGTTCATGTTAACTAAGGTATTCATTTATACATTATTTAATAGTCATCTTTATAAACTATTAAATAATGTATAAATGAATACCTTAGTTAACATGAACACCATTAGTAAATTACACATTAGTTAACGGTTAATTAAGATTAGCATTAACTAACCCTTATTAAGCATTAACTAACCCTTAACTTAGTGGTACCCTTATTGTAAAGTGTTACCTCAAAATCTTTAAAGTAGATCATGTTTGTGCCAAAACATTCTTAAAAATCAGTTAAAAGTATTCGGTGTTTCCCCGAGAATTTTACCCTTCATTCAGTGGAAAAGTCTCTGAAACAGCATCCAGACACTAAAACTAACTTATTTCTACAATAAATATGTAATCAATCAAACTGCATCAATTCCATGATATCAGAGGAGGACGACACTGACTGGCCGATATCTGATTTTTACTAAAAGGCCAATATCAGCCCCATATATCGGACGAACCCTTGACCCAGATACCATGGCAAAAAGTTCTGTACTGCTGTCACTCAAACTGCAGCTTACTGTCTTTCCTTGTCCTTTTCCCTGTTGCCATCAACTGAATTTATCATTCCCTCACTCCACTTTTGTCCCATATAACCATAACACTGATGCACTGCGGAGGCTGGCAGGACGGCCTGCTGGTTAGACGGATCGTCCCATAATGGACAGGACGCCCCGTTGAAGTGTTCTTGATCAAGACACTGCAGCCTCACCTGCTCCGTCGTTCCAAGTCGCTCTGGATAAGAGCGTCGGCTGAATGACTAGAATACAAATGTACTGGTATGAATTCTTTTTTTGTTTCTTTTTTTTTTACAGTCTGTGGTAGGAACCCAGCTGAGGCAGAGAGCAGTTTTGGAAAGCTGATTGTTCATGAGGAGAGCAGACAGAGATCTCACTGGTGAAAGAGACAGTAAAGAAGAGAGAGTGACACACATCAGCTGTCTTCCTCACATCACTCCTATCCCGGCCTCATTTGCAATAGATTTTAAAGGTTAAATGTGTAATATTTCTGCTTTACTGAAGCATAATATGACTAGTAATATGACTGCGGAGATTTCTGCATTCAGAAACACAGGAGCGGGCCGAGGCTGTGTGTTGTTGTTGTTGTTGTTGTTGTTGTTGTTTGAAGGCCCTCCTACCACACCAAGGTCCATTCAAATATTTGGCAATTTGTTTTGCCTTGCTTATAGGCAAAAAAAACATATAAGAAAATATAATTTGAGACTTTATTTCTAATCGGTAGGGTGTTCTGGTGAATTCGGCATGTATATAATCCTCCAAACAGCTCAAGTCCTTTAAAGCACTTTTAAAGACTCACTTTTCTGATTGTCTTAACTGTTTTGATGTTTTTATTACTGCTTTCTGTTACTCTTTTATCATCTGTTTCTTTTGTCATCTGTTCTGCTACTGTTTTATCATTTGACTTGAATGCTTTTATGAATGTCTGTTTTGTATATTTTACTCTTTTACGTTCCTTCTTAATCATTGCACCCGTTTTATCTTTTCTTCTGTAAAGCACTTTGTAACTCTGCTTCGAAATTATTGCTATCAAGCTCTCAGTGATCAATAGGTTATCAGTTATCTCCTGTAGCTCTGTCCTGTGCTCCCACAGCTCTCGGCAGCCTGGTGCATGAGTGTGTGTCCCCCTAGAGGAGTTTACATGTCACTGCACCTCCTCAGTCAAAGAGCTGGGCAGCGATGAGCACATAGCAAGAGCATTCAAATGTTATTGACAGCTGTTATAGCCAATCAGAGGCAAGCTCCACTGATAGAGTTCATGTTGATGCACTTGATCCAGAGTTTGAAGGCCGATACCAATATTGTTAATTATCAATATCTTTAAATTTGATCATTTTCGTGCCAAACAATTACAAGTATTCACTTTTTCCCCCAGATTTTTATTCTAAGCCTCTGAATTTAGACCATCATGGGACACTAAAACTCATATCATCATATCAGAAGTGGACCAAACTGACTGAACGATTTTCAATTAAACAGTTTGCAAGTTCCCCTGCCTTCACTATCATGGAGAAGGAGAAGAATAGAAGGAGAAGAATAAAAACCCAGTTCATCTCTATGAGGCGAGAGCCAAATTGGTCTGAATCCAAGGGAGTTGATGCTGCTGTGTGGGAACATGTTGAAATCATGAGCCGTCTGCAGTGCTGCTGAGGAGTTCAGAGCAACACTTTTTCTGAAGAAACAGAACAGCTGGAATGAATGGATGCAACAAATGAGTTTATTTGGAGATTATTCAATGCAGCGGGAAACCTGAACACCAAGCATGTTTGTCCACCAAGCATCAGAGGGAATAGGGAACAAGTACTTTTCTGTTTTTATGGATCTCTCTCTACAGGCAAGCAGGCCAGACTAAAATATAATTCAGTATGGGTGGTTGAATCTGCCTGGAAATATCAAGAAATATCAATCTCAAATCAAGTTGAAAACTATTGAAAACTGTTTCAAATGCAAATCCCAAGAGTCATAGTGTTGCGGCCCAAACCAAGCTCAATTTTGGGAGTAAATACCACACATTAGACATCGTATAACATGATAAAAATGGAATTAAAGAAGGATTAGCTAGACTGAGACTATATAGGACAGCTGTTACAGGGCTGAGGGAGGAAACAAGTGGCAGGCAGGAAGGGAACATGGCTGTTTAGACGTTAGTGGCCTTCTTCTTCACCATTCTCCTCCTGGCGGGGCCGGGGGCCGGGGCTGGGCCGGGGGCCGGGGCCGGGCCGGGGGCCGGGCCGGCGTTGGCGGCCCGCTCGGTCTTGACCTCGTCGATGAAAGTTTCGATGGCGGCGAACTTCTCGGTCAGGTCGCCCAGGTGAGCCTTGAGGGCGTTGAACTCCTTGTACAGGTCGTCCAAGGCCTCCGACAGAGGCTGGATCCTGAGGGGGGGGGGAGAGGGAGAGAGAGAGAGAGAGGGGGAGAGAGAGAGAGAGAGAGAGAGCAGGTAGTTGATTGGTTAAGCTTTAGTTCATGTGCGTCCCTCTGCTGTTTAAAAGATTAGTTTCAGTGTAGTTTGGCAGCCGGTCAAAGGGAGTTGGGATGGATGGGAGGAGACTGGTTAGCTGTAGAGTTCGACCGATGGGGTTTTTGAAGGCTGATACCAATACCAATGTTTTTGGATTGAACTCATCGATAGCCGATATTTTGTGCTGATATTCAATGTCTGTAAATATGACTGTTTTCATGGCAAAAAATGATAAGTATTCAGTGTTTCCCTCAGAATTGTATTGTTGTCAGGGTGGAAAAGTCTCTGAAACAGCATTCAGACCATCATGGGACACTGAAAGTCTCCACTGAAACCTGGTATAGAACAACTACTACTAGCCTACTACCAATAATAATAATAATAATAATAAGAAGAAGAAGAAGAAAACTATATCCATGCATACTTGTGTTCCATCTGATCAAAATGTCTCATTAGAATCAGTTCCGGTTAAGGTCTATCTATATACAACCAGTAAAATACTGATCACTTATACAATATACTATGTGTAATCAATCAAACTGCACCATATCCATCATATTAATTTTTTCATAAAACACCAATATCAGCTCAGTACGCTGGTCTATCCCACATCTACCAAATGGGGGTTTTGACCACCAGAGGAGCAAAAATCTGTGAATCTCTGCAAAAATACAAAGTTGCTCATAAATGCACGTTAATGTTGGACATCAATCATGTTCAAAATTTAAAACATGATGGATGTTTTTCATTATAACTTACAGCTATTCTTTAAAAAAGCGCAGACCTACTATAAAGCAGAGACACACAGAAAGACTGGAATGGCAAAAGACGTAAAATGAGAGAAAATGAAAAAGAGAAAAAGAAGTCTGAGGATGAGAAGTTGAATAGCGCAGAGGCCAAACGAATAAACTGAAAAGTAAACAAGGGAGAGAGAGACTTCCTCAAATATAGCTCTACAGTGGTATTTATTTAACTATTGGCCCATAATGACGGCTGCTGCTCCAGACCATGAGCAAAGAGGCAGGAAACAGCCCATTTCCTTGTGGAAAACTTTTTTTTCTCACATTGCATAATGGCACGTTTCTATTTTGACGTTCAAATTGCAGTTTGAGCCGCAGCCTGATGACAGCGCCGGCCGCACAGTGTTCCCAACAAACTCCTGTCCTTATTTTCAGCCTCAAGGGAAAACCAAATTCCTGCGGGGATTCTCGACACCCAGACTGTTTTGTCCCTCGCCGGGCGGGACACTCTCAGTGAACCTGTTCATTCAAAACACACAGAGGGATGGAGACGTGTGCTCTATCATTTGTGTGGAAGAAGAGGGTAAACCGAGGCCTGGGGCTGGTTTATATCAAACTAAAGTCACACTCAACCCAAATCTCTCTCTCTCTCTCTCTCTCTCTCTCTCTCTCTCTCTCTCTCTCTCTCCCTACAGTCAGAGTGGGAAGTAAGAATTTCAAGTATCTATACTTTACTTGAGTTGTTCTTTCACTTAAGACTTTTTACTTTTACTCACTACATTTCAAAAGAAAAATCTACACTTTCTACTCACTATATTTTCAACAGACTCATTACTCTCTGGAAATCATCAACTGATTTATTTATTTTATTTTTTTTATTTTTTTTCTGTATCAGACAGCTTCCATCCCCGAAGCAGCTGATCAAGAGCCAAATGCGATTGGCTGCTTGTTCACCAAAGCAACACCAAAAAGGAGGGAAAGGGACAGAGAGAGAAGCAACAAGAGAGCAGAGAATTAACGTTCGTGAATTCAGCTGCTAGAATTAACGTTAGTGATTTGAGCTGCGGACTCTTGCAACAGAGAACCAGTTAAATTCATTAGAAATGCCTTTTTTTACAGGACTACTTTTACTTTTATACTTTAAGTAAATTTAAGACCATGTACTTTTATACTTGGACTTGAGTAAAGGATTTGAAATGGTTCTTCAACTTTTACCAGAGTGTACTTTTAGATGAGTGTTTGCACTTTGACTTGAGTAAGGAGTTTGTGTTCTTCTACCACCTCCGCCTACAGTATCTCGGTTCATTCGTCCCTCGCTCGCCCCTCTCTCTCTCTCCCTCCGTACCTGGCGTAGTCAGGCAGGAGAGACTGGTGGTCGTTCTGCAGCAGTCCTCTCATCTGGCTCAGGATGTCGAACCTCCAGTTGTCCAGGACCTGAGTCAGGTTGGCTACGCCCCGCATGCTCACTTTCTCCGCTGGGACAGAAAGGGTGAAGTCACAGTTACAATAAAAGAATGAGGTTAGAATTTGGTTCAAATGGACGGCGCTGCACCCATCCGTCTTCACACACCACTGATAGTTTGTGAGTATTTGATCTGGTGACATAGGGCACAATGTGAAGTCCCTAAGGTCAGAACTAATTTAGGCAAAAGGGAATTCATGTATTCTGCTCTAATTTCCTGCAAAATGAAAGCGCTGGCCTCTCCTGGTGAGTTTAACCTGATGATTTAAAATTCATCTCAGAGGGACAAACCTGGTTGAATAAAGCTTCAGTAAAATAAAAAAAAACAACAACAAGCGTAGTTGCAGCGTGATCTTTCACCTCTAGCTTTACATCATCATGATGAGCCCTGAACTTGACCTTTGACCCAGAGTAAACAGAGAGGGAAATCTGGAGCTCACAGCCATCCCTGTAGTTCCACTCGTCCGTGGAAGTCGAAGTCGACGTCGGGCGTCGCCTCTGGGCCAGCACCGTTACCACGGTGACAGCCAGTAACAGCAGCACGCTCAGTTTGGGGGTCATGACTGGACCAGCACCTATGGGACAAAGTTATTAACAAGTTATTAACAATGATTCATCAGCACTAAAGTTTTACCTGAAATCACAGCTTGGTTGTTAGCAGTAGTAGTTGTAGTAGTACTAGTACTAGTAGTGGTGTTAATATTAGTATTAGTGTTAATATTAGTATTATAGTCATATTAATATCCTGGGTTTCAATGGAGAGTTTTAGTGTCCCATGTTTCAGAGGCTTTTCCACCCTGACAAGAATTTTTTTAGGAATTTTTTGGCATGAAAATGATCAAATTCAAAGATGGTGAATGTCAGCACAAAATAATGACTGTCTGTGGATTCAATCCAAAACATAATCCCTAATCAGACTATAAATACTGTGAATATTTTCAGTAATCTATTTTGTCCTAGCGAATGCAGTCACATGCACACAGATTTTAGCCCTGAGCCTCGCCAATGTTGTAGTCCTTGCATTTTTCTATACTGAGGCAGCATGGGGCGGGGCTTATATACTGGGCCTTTCCCTTTGGCTCCACTGCGGCTATCAATCCCAATAAACTGGGGGGGAAAAGGAAATCTAACTTTCTTGGCTCTTGTTCGGGTACAAACTCCTTGTTCTTCCATGCGTGTTTGTGGGTGGAACAGGCGAAGCCCTGAGGCTGAACTCTCGGTTCCTGCAGCTGAAGGAACGAGTCCAAGCATCAGTCAGCGAGCTGATAGAGAAAACTGATCTGACAGTCACTTGGAAAACTGGGAGGAGAGCTGCAGAGACACGCCGAGTACAAACTACCTCAGCCCCTCGCCGCTCCTCTCAGTGATAGACACCCACACACACACACACACACACCAAGTTTTTGGGCGATTGTCCTGTTGTTTCCCTGTTAAGTGTTGAGGACATACGGACACCAAAATCATCCATGTGTCCCTGGTAGATCGTTGGCTCCATTACTCCATGCTAACACTTTAGCATAGTAGGCGACTAGCATCATCTCAAAAGTGAGAAAATGAGAACTTTTAGCAGCTCTAACGCTAAATGGTAACTACTTTAAAATGATGTACGGTGTGCATGTAGATTGGTAAAATATGATACAAAAATAACAATGTTTTGAACTAGCAGGGACTACTTTCAGGAAGTGAGTATAAAAATAGTTCCAAAACTAAACCTGGCTACATCAGCTACATCATACTGAGTTAGTGATATGTCATTTTTTTATTTTATGAATCTACAAGAAATATAGTAAAAAAAAAAATGCGAACAACTTTTATAAACGGTCAGTCTGCTTCATTTGGATAATGCTAGCTGCCTTCAACATAATTTATGCTGCTTAAGTGTTAGCATGGAGCGCCGGAGCCAATGATCTACCGGGGACACATGGATGATTTTGGTGTCTTTGTTCTCATCACTTAACCAACGGGACAATCTCCCAAAAACTTGGTGTATTCCTTTAAACACACATGTCCGCCTGCCTACACACACTCAAACACACGTCCTTGAACGCAAAGACACATACACACACACAAAGTCAGAAAGAATGAGAGAATGAGATTGCACAAGTGCTTTTTCCCCTCAGCCAATTTGTCATTTTCTCCCTCTTCCCTCTCTCTCTCTGCAGGCTTGTAGCTGCAGGCCTCATCTGAACGCTTGCTGATTTTCATAAGCAACCGACATCTCATCAGCTCTCACCCAGCGCAATCTGGCAACCATGAAATAATACTGTCCCTCCGGTCAGAGGAGCCACTTGAAGAATTACAGAATTACCTGGAGCCACTGAATATTTACGCATCAGAAGCCTTATTCAAATTCCTGCTCATCATTAAGAGACAAAGCCGCTCAACTTCATCTCAGGCATGCATCGCTCCTGCCTTTACACAGTGTGAATACAGCGTGTGGTGTTGCAAAATTACATGTTCTGTACTTTGGGGGCTTGAGTTTTTAGAAAAATTTATTTTCATTTCAGCTATTTCAGTTTTTTATTACATAACCGCTTTCAACTTTGTCCATTTGTTTTTGTTTCCATCCAAATAAAACTAAGTTCAAAAGTTGTGACCCATGCATAAGGTGTAATTTCCAAAGCCCTTATTCATTTGTCTTCAAAGATTTTTCACAAGTTCATGCTTAAGAAAATTAAATACTTGTCAATTTAAATTCAGAGATTCAAAGCAAAACAATTTCTCAGGCTGAAACTTTTCATTTAATCACAAAATTATAATGCAATCTTTACTCCATCATAGATAAGCAGAAACCCCTTAATTTCTAAGTGTTCCCTTAAGGTCTTTCTTTTTGTTGTATTGTAGTATGTATGTATTTGTGTTTCAAGGACCCCTTTGAAAACGAGATGATTCATCTCAAGGAGTTTATCCTTCAATAAAGTTCAATATAAGGTACCTTTTGTAACACCAGTGAGCTGAAACAGTGCAGCTCGCCCTGCCTTGCCTGAGTTATAAGACTAAAAATAATTAATTAATTGGCCAATATTGCAAATATAAAATCCCTTTTCTGCACATACCTGCTTAATGATGGTGGATACCTGTTGTTCTGCAGCTCCTGTACTGCAAGGCTTCCCAACAGTCCGTATATCACAGCCAGCGACAGCAAAGAGTGCAGCGAGAGAGAGAGAGTGAGAGAGAGAGAGAGAGAGAGTGAGAGAGAGAGAGACAGAGAGAGAAAGAGAGAGAACACACATACCCACTCTGCACACAAGCATGCATGCACATGCACACACAGAACACTCACAGTCTCATTTTCAACACACACACACACACACACACACACACACACACACACACACACACACACACACACATACACACACACACACACAGTGGTCAAAACAGATAAAACCAAGGTACTGGAGCTTTGCCTCTAACCCAAACCATACTGTACTAACCACAGCATCCCCATAATGATGGGGGCAAAGGTGCAGTGTGTGTGTGTGTGTGTGTGTGTGAGTGTGTGTGTGTGTGTGTGTGTGTGTGTGTGTGTGTGTGTGTGTGTGTGTGTTGTTCATTTCTATGGCCCTTGGATGAAGTCACATGCTGGATCCTTCAAAAATGAGATCATTGGCGGATTTACCAGTCTCTGCTTGTGCTGCTGTCTTATGTGTGAACAGAATGTGACAGAATGAAAGAAAGAAAGAAAGAAAGAAAGAAAGAAAGAAAGAAAGACTTCACATCTCACAGCAAAACACAAGAGAAAGACAATAAAACCACCTTAAAAACTCAAAAAGTCCCACATAGGTGAACAGAATGTGACAGAATTAAAGAAAAGAAGAAAGAAAAAGAAAGAAAGAAAGAAAGAAAGAAAGAAAGAAAGTTAGCTACTGCAACTACCAAGCATTTTTGGCTTTAAGAGAATAAGGGAAATGCATTTTTTTATCCTCTTATTTACTTTTATTTCTTATTTATTTACTCCTTAAAGAGGCATTAAGTCAGATTTTTCTTTCATAACATATCTGCAGGGTTTTATAGTGTTAATGATAAATACCAGTGACTCAGTGATTACTTGACCAGGTGCTGAGATTTTTGGCTTTCAGAACTCACTTTCTGTCCATTACTCTGTTTTGGAACAAAGCGCCCCACCCAGTGGAGCCTCCACCCAGCCACACACATACCTACTGACTTTTTGAAATGCTCTCTGATGGAGGAGCGTGCCACGAGTGAGCGACCGGCGTCTCAACAGCTGCTGAAGGCTAAAAAGCCTCGTTCTCAAGCCAAAACAGCAAATGTCAAAGCGGTTTTATTATTCCAGTGTTTCGCACGGTGATATATTAGATCTTCACCAGATGTTTCTGCTCTAATTAGCTCGCTTACCCGGGGGCCAGCTTTTTTATTTCTTTATTTTAAGTTTACACACAACAGAAAGTTAATATTCCTTCCACTTTTTTTGTGTGAATCCAAATAGTGTTTTGTTTTGTTTATGTGTAAATGTAGGAGTGATGGATATTACATCCAAAAAAAGTTAACATTGTGATCAAGCCAGATAGGGTTATTTGGTTTACCTCTAGCTTGACTCTGGCAGGCTGCTTTAGTGTGGCAATTAAATGTAGATATGATCGGTTTTTACAAAGTGGTTTGAGTCTCTTGAGGGTATTCTGATAGTTTGTAAAACTAGACTGTCAGAGTAGCTTCATTGCAAAATAGGGTCAATATCATACATATACATATACATACATATACATATACATATACATATACTACCCACCAATGCAGAAAGAAAGAAAGAAAGAAAGAAAGAAAGAAAGAAAGGAAGGAAGGAAGAAAGGAAGAAAGGAAGAAAGAAAGAAAGACAGACAGAAAATGTGATTGGTAGATGAAGGTGTAGGTGTAGACCTATCCCTACGCTTCATTGGCTGTTTCACATGTCCGTTAAGATTGCAGTTTCCGGTCTGCGCTGTTGCTAAGCAACAGTCCCTATGCCTTCAGTCCGCTGCAGGATGAAAACATGAGCTAACGCTAATATGCTGCATTTTCAAGTTTTGGGGAGTAAAGAAACTTTCATTTCATTTTTTTAGTTGATAACAATATTTTGTGAAAGTCATGACGCTGACGACTATAAAAGACGGCGAGTACACGGCCACCATCTACAAACTGGTGAGAATAGTGTTGCTTTAGTTGACGTTAGCGTTAGCTTTCTAGCTTAGCGTTAGCCCCGAAACTATTCAATAATCTGGTGGTTTAATGCTTCCTTGGTTATCGGCAAACGTAAATACCTGAATACCATGGTTTAAGACCTTTTTACGAATGACGAGGGTCCACTGGTAAATTCGGCACCCATATAATCCTCCAAGCAGCTCTTACTTTAACAAAATTTTAATTTATTGAAGTAACTTAGTTCGCCTGTTATTTTCTGTCTCTCACTCTCCTTCTCTCATACACACACTCACAATTACTGTTATGATAGCCGTTAGATGTCAGTAGCACTTTTCCTGGTTATAAAGTGCTGAGTTATGAAGTGGTGGTGCAACATAAACTCATCTCTGTTCATTTTCCTCTCCTTTTCAAAGATTAGAGATGGCCAGTATGGAGAAGCAATTCACATTCTAAGCAATGAACTTCAAAAACACACGAAGGTAAGTGTTTGGAGGCTGTTTCTGTGTAAAAGAAAAAAAAAAGCTTTTATACTCCACTGTTGTCATGTCTTAGATAGTTTGTACTAGGTTTAGGCCAGTTGCTGATTTATTAAATATCAGATATGGTCCCCTCAATGTCGCCCACCTCTGTTATGATGGATATGATGCAGTTTGATTACATATTTACTGTAGCATTTATCAATAGCACACCGGTTGATATGGGAAGCCCTTAACCTGATTTAGTTGCAATGATACAATTTTGATCAGATTCCACGTATGCATGAATATGTTTATTGTTGTTATGGTCCTTTAAATGTCCTATGATCTAAATGCTGTTTCAGAGGCTTTTCCATCCTGAAAAGAATCAAATTAGGAAATACTGAATAGCTGTAAATATTTGTAATTTTTTTGCCATAAAAATTGTCAAATTTGAAGATATTGAATATCAGCAAAAAATGTCAGCTATCAGAAGCTTCATTCCAGAAATTTCGGTTTTGGTACTGGCCTTTAAAAAGCTACATCAGTCAAACCCTATAGTTTGTACATCGTGGCTTGACATTCTCATATACTAAATCCCACTCTCACCACCAGCACATGTTGTGAAGTGTGAGTTCACACACTGCTGAGTGCCGGTTAGCTCGGTAACTCACTCTTAAATTTCCATGTGTCCCAGTCCAGGGCAGCTCTGTCTCTGCTGGGCTACTGCTACTACCACATGCAGGATTTCACCAACGCTGCAGAGTGCTATGAGCAGCTCACACAGCTGCACCCTGAGGTGGAGGAGTACAAGCTGTACTACGCCCAGTCCCTGTACAAAGCCTGCGCCTATCCGGAGGCCACCAAGGCCACTTTCATGCTGGACAACCCCAACAGTCACACCAAGGTACAGATACCACAGGACACAGGAGCGAGCAGGACGCTGCTGTTGGCTGAAAACCTCATGCCGCCAAAAATGTCCACTTTTCAGCAACTACAGGAAGAAAAGCAGCCTTGTTTTTAGCTTGACCACCATGTATTTTTGAGTTTATCCAGTGAGGTTTTGAAAGGGTTTTCATCAATCCAAGGCTGGTAGAATTTTCTCAACCCATAGTGGAGCATGTAGTCCTTCAATTGGAGTTAAATCATGAAAAGCACCAAATTTTTCACACGACAACAGCGATGTGTACATTGGCAAAACAGTAAGGCATATTGATCCCCAGAAAATATTCATCTGTGCTTACATTTTGCTGTTGTCACATGAAAACCTCACAACTCCAATTTTGGTCATTTTTATATTGTTTTATTTGACAACATTCTGTCCTTCTGGCCCACAGTGCAACGCTCACCGACTGTTTCCCAAATTCTGCTGTTGATATTTGTTGTTGAAAAAAAGCTGCTATCTGCTTGTTTTTGGTCTAGCATTAAGTCATTTCCACAGGAAACGGGTTATCTGTGGGGAACAAAACAGGTTCCGGCTCATGAAAACAAGGTATGGGTGACATGGGCTGAGTTTGGATCAGACCAGCGCAGAGCGGAAAGTTGAGGAATGCTTTGTCCCAGAGTCTAAGCAGCACTTGGCTCCTTGTGTGGCTTCCCTGTTCTACCACTGGCTTATCCTCGCTCTCTCTGGCACAGATGGTCAAGCTGCAAGCGGCTATCAAGTACGGCGAGGAAGAGTACTCCGCTGCCAAGGTGACTAATTCACACACATTTTCTGTCATAACAAGTTATGCTCAATATCATGGCAGTTTTGAATCTCCAGGGTGTGCTTGAGCTCCATCTGTCCTTGTTGGAGACAGACACCTGAAAAGCATTCACCTCTACTGCTGTTTTGATGCGTTGTGCAGGCAACCTTTGTTAGATCTGATTGAGAGAATATGCAACAGTGTAGCACATAGCAGAACATTTTCTTTTTTGTACACTGATACTAGTCTGGATTATTCCCATTTCATCTTTTCCAGCACCATCTCATGAACCATGGTGGATAACGATCGCTAACTACACTTCCATTTCACTCACTTCACTACAGTGCATCTCAGTTTCGAACAATACAGTACAGTGATGTTCAGTACATGTCCATGGTAGAAGTAGTCAGTCAGCTCATTGTTTTCTGCAACCAAAATGCATTATTACACAGTACTGATACTAACTGCACCTGTATATGTGTGTGTGTGTGTGTGTGTGTGTGTGTGTGTGTGTGTGTGTGTGTGTGTGTGTGTGTATATGTGTAGACGCTGGTAGAGCAGCTGCCCCAGGACGACCCGGACTACGACGTGGATATGGGCTGTCTGCTCTACCAGGAAGGGGAGTATGAAGAGGCCTGCAAGAAGTTCATGTCTGCCATGCAGGTGCTGGGATACCAGCCAGGTAGCCGTCCAACACACACATACACACACACACACACACACACACACACACACACACGTTCAGTGATTGTATTTGGGTTCATATTCAACATATAGGATTTTTTTTTCCAACTCACATGTGGTGCCTCGCCTTAACATGTTCTAGTGTTGAAATTGTTCATTATGTTATCTTTACATACCCCTCATTATGCTATATTCTTATTTCTGTTCTATTTTTCTTTGCTGTGTCCTATTTGCTGCTGTAATGAGCCAATTTCCCCACAGGGATCATTAAAATTTTATCTTATTCTTCCTCTTCCTCTGTGTCCCGTCCCTCCCTCTGTCTTAGACCTGTCCTACAACATCGGCCTGTGTTACTACAGCCTGAAGAACTACGCTCAGGCCGTCAAATACATCGGAGAGATCATAGAGCGAGGCAACAGGGAGCATCCAGGTAAAACCTCATCTCAACTGCCACCATCTGTATTGTGACTGTTTAGTTACTTCAGCTGTGTCATCTGCCTGACAAAAGCTGCACTGTTTTTTTCTACTCATCATTTTGAATCAGATTGCCAATGTCCACTTATGTCAGTTCAACTCGATTCAGTTCTAGTTCCATTAGTTTCATTTGTGACAAACTTACTGTGCACATCCATAAGGTTTGACGTTAAACAGACAACATACAGTGAATATATTGTAGCTTGCTCATGTATTTTATACTCTATACAAGTCCTACTTGCTACTGTCAGTTTCAACCTTCCCACACTTGAACAAATGTTTGGCTGCATATCAATATGCAGGCCAATATAAAACCGATCCATACTACTGAAACCATAGAGGCTGAAACTTGTGCCACTAGACGAGTGAATTTAAATTACGCGCAATGAATTTGTGTGATTCTTGAAATTTATTTCAAAATTCTGTGATTTGTATCTGAATTTTTAAAAAAGTGAAATTGTATTTATTTGCTTGAAATTCAGTTTCTCAATATTCTGTTTTAATTTAGCTGAAAAACAGTTTCAGAACATCTGTTGCAAATCTGCAATCTCTGTTCAACCTTTCAAATAATGAACAATCCACATTTTCAAATTTAACGCTCCAAAAGCTTTCCAGTTGTAGCAACATCTGGGCACTTAGAAAAAGCAGAAATTGTTTTTCAAGTAAACTAAATCTGAATTTCAAACAAGGAAATTCAATTTCAGCTTTTACAAAAATTCACATACACATCATGAAATTCAGTTTAAAGAATCACACAAACTCATTGTACATAATTCAAATTCACTAGTCTAGTGGAAGCCATTCACTTAAGCCACACACAGCCCATACACTTCTTGGGTTGGGCATTATAAGACTGAGATGTTGATAGTAAGTTTAAAATTCCACTAATAGCACCTTTGTAATTTGCATTTTTTACCCAATTAAATAACCATTTTAAAAAATCTATTTCCAGCCACATATAGAGAACTGCTTATATTACATTATTTGAGGAACTCATTTTTTAACAAAACGGAACCACCTTATAATATTGAGGTTGCAAATTGGATGAAGATGAAGAACAACAGAAACTAACATTGATGTTTCTGTGCGTCCAGAGCTGAGCGTGGGGATGATGACGGAGGGCATCGACGTGCGCAGCGTGGGCAACACCCTGGTGCTGCACGAGACGGCCCTGATCGAAGCCTTCAACCTCAAGGCCGCCATCGAATACCAGCTGAAAAACTGTGAGAACCTCACTCCGACGCCTCAGTAACTCCTGACACTAACCCCGCTGTTGACAGTACTTTGGTTAAAGTAATAATCTGCAAAATTATTACTTTACTCCGTTTTGCCAATTAATATAACACACCAGTGATTCAACTTATAGCCAGTTCATGAAAGCCCTCTTTCCCTTCTAAAAATTCCTGTGGATTTTGACATGTTATTATCAGAGAAACACTTATCATGTGACTTATTTCCCTACCTTTAGAGATAATTTGATATCATTCAGCTCCAAACAAAACCAAAACCAAATTTCTGAAATGGCAAATTAAGTTTAGTAACGTAATCCATGGAGGGGCTCCTATGCAAATAGATTTTAACATTTTTGATTAATGCACGCATTCATAATGCCCTCATTGGACAAACGGGGTTAGAGTCTGCGTGGCGATGGCGGTAGGCGAAAATGTAGGACTAAAGATTGGAACAAGGAAGTGGAAGTGGAACACCGTACCTCTCCAAATGCTAACATGACTAACTCGGCCATCTTCACCCAAAACTCTCACCACGATGTTTGCTTACACTTTTTTGTTTTTATTGGAAGTCCCGCTAACGTCCTCTGTGTTTACATCCCGCCTCATGTTAAGCCTCTCAGCTGAGGAAGAGAGTTTTTCTGCCTGAGAGTAGTTCTTATAAAATGGGCTAATAATATGCTACGTAACCAATTTTTTTTTTTTCCGCACAAATCAGAGACCCCTTTGAAAATGTAGAAACTATCAGTAAAATGTTAAACTTCTATGAGATCCCTCTAGCTACAGGTTAGCACAAAAAAACATGATTTTTATGAGGGAGAGAGGGGCAGGAATGAATCTTTGATAGCCTGCGATTGAGTCTCCCTGTTGCCATGAATAAACCAGTTAACAGAATATTCCTCTTCCCTCTTTGACTGAGCAATAGCAGATTACCTCTAATACACTGGAAAGAAACGATGATCCCAATAGTAATCTGCTGTGTGCTTGACGTTCCTGACGATATCCTGATATTACACAGGCCATTATACTTTTCACTGTAATCAATCACGGACATCAAGAACGCTGCGCTGTTGTTGTGAAACTTACTGATGATACCAGCAACGAACACCCGGCAATTATGGATGAAAGCTGGTGGGGGAAGACTGGTGGGAGAGTTTTGAAAGAGGCTTGAGTTTACAGATGGAATGGAACGGAAAGAAAACTTCTGTGCAGTTGTGCAGCATAATGGAGTCTATAATGAAGCCTTTCCAGCAGGCGTTTGACAGATGGCGACATGCAGGAGGCGGCCAAATTCAACGTCTACCCAAACAAACACAAATCCTTAACAGTAAAATATTACGACGCAGTAAAAATTCGTATTAAAACTGCTTTGGAAACTGTTTTGATCTGACATCAGAAAGATATTATTTAGGTTTTGATTTCACAAACGGGTTATGCAAAGTTAAATGTTAAAGTCATTATGAATAGAATGGTTTGATCTCCTGCCTCAGTCACTGCGTCTTGAGAGTGTGGGCCGCCGCTAGATATTTTGGAGAGTGTTATATTTGGATTTCCAATCCGTGGTTCAAAACCGGTCTATATGTTCTGCAGATCCATGCGCAAGTGTGAGTGTGTGCAGACACTGAGAGCTAAAAGTGAAAGCAGTAAGAGTTCTCAGTAGGTTTCTCATAATCGGAGTATGTGCTTACTTGGGTTATTCTAACTCGGTTACAGTTCATATGCTTCAGCCGAAAACCAGGTTACTTGACTAATCATGTTAAGAACTGAATTCTCCTAGCATGTAAATCTAGCCAGAGAGAGAGAGAGAGAGAGAAATTGAAGAAAGTAGAGAAGGAGAGTGACGGAGCAGGGGATGAAGGAGCACCTGGTAAAGAACTCCCAGACTTCCCTTTAATCTTCAAAAGCAGAGTTGTCCTCCCACCCTTTTCTCATACCTCTGACACATTATTAGACCGAAGTTTTCAAAGAGGGGAGATCACAGGGCGGGAAGTAGCGAGGAGGTTGTCTCAAGCCCACATCAAACATCCATTCTGTCAAAAGGACAGCCAACTGCTCCTCCAGTAGTTTTCCTTTATTGAGACAGCAGGAAGGATGAGCTGGTCTAGCTGTGATTTGAAACCAGGCCTTTAGGGATGAGCTCAGGCTCGCATGTACAGCATAAATGCCGGAATTAATTATAAATATTCACGTCTTTTCAAACAAAATTGCAATGACCTGAACTTTGAAGTTTCAACTTTTCACTTCCTTCTCTTCATTTAGCAGGAACTCACAAAAAAGCCAAAAATAAGGAGAACAAGGGACAAAATGGTAATGCCAAGACAGAAAAATGAGTGGAAAACATTTCCATGTCTCCTGAAATATTCATGTACAATCACCAAATAAGTAACATACACTTAATAAACAAACAAACAAAGTTAGATTCTCTTTTCAAAATTCATTGGTATTACCTTCAAAGTACTCATGGTTGATTTTGATCATAGGATTTAAATTCATTTAAATATATTAGGGTTTGACTGATATTGTTTTTTGAAAACCAATACCAATATCTTTTTTGATTGAAGCTGCCAATAGTCAATATTTTGTAAAACATTTTTAATTGACCATTTTCATGCCAAGAAAGAAAAAAAAAGAAAAATATTCAGTGTTTCCCTCCAGACTTTTATTTTTGTCACGGTGTAAAAGCCTCTGAAGCAGCAAAGATCATGAGACACTAAAACTCATAACCATAATAATATTATTAAAAGTAAAATATGTGTATGTGTACTTGTGTGGAAATTGATCAAAATGTCTCATTAGAATAAATTTCGGTTAAGGTCTTCCCATAAACAACCAGTGTTGTGGTGATCAATTCTACAATAAATATGTAATCAAACAAACTGCATCATATCAGAGGTGGACGACACTGACTGGACCAGATCTGGTTTTTAATAAAAGGAAAATATCAACAAACTGATATATCGGTCTAACCCTAGCTGTGATCTCTGGTAAGCCCTCCATCAATACTCCTATTTAATTTGCACTGGTTTCAAAGGAGAGTTTCTCAAGTGCCTCTTGGCCTTAAGACAGTTTCTCCGCCCTGCAAAAGAAAATCTGTGTGAGAAGCACCGACACTGAAATGTTTCTTTTTGTTTCTGTTGTGTTTTCATGTGGATTCCTGCAGTGGAAGGAGCTCAGGAGGCCTTGACAGACATGCCCCCCAGATCAGAGGAGGTAACTCTACCTCAGCCATTCACTCTCACTTTATTGTGTGTGTGTGTGTGTGTGTGTATGTGTAATTCCATAACCAGACTCTCCCCACCCATTGACTGCATGCAATTATTCTGCTGTAATCTGTATTAAGGCTGTCTGGACATGTCCCACTAAGAGACTGGAGATAGCAGAGATTAATAGATTACAGAATAGTATCTATAAAACAGTAACATAAGCCTTAAGGCGTACACGGAGGTAATGATAATGGTTTATTGTCACTAAAACTGCTTCACTAAAATGAATACAGATGGGGCGCTGTCCTTGGGCCGGTCAGTGATTGCTCCTGAGTCACTGACTGTCTTTGAAAAGTGTGGAAAAGTTATGTGTTCAGGCTACAAGTTGCACAACTGGTGCCCCCTAGTGAAATTTCACTCTCAGTGCACCCTGCCAGTGTTAGGAGGGAAATGGGAGTTACATTATATAGAATATAGTATTTTACATGAATGTGTGTTGGTGCTGCAGGAGTTGGACCCAGTGACGCTCCACAACCAGGCTCTGATGAACATGGACAAGAAGCCGTCTGAGGGTTTTGAGAAGCTGGCCTTCCTGCTGCAGCAGGTCCCCTTCCCCCCCGTCACCTTCGGAAACCTGCTGCTGCTCTACTGCAAATACGAGGTAAATCGCAGGCTGACCCAGGCTTCCAGTTACAGACGTCCTGTAACCAGAAGGTCCCGGGTTGAATCCGCCACGGCCCTAAGTGTCCTTGAGCAAGACCTTGAATCCCTCCCAGCTCCATGGCGATGTTCTGTATCACTAAAACCAGCGTACTAGAAATGCTGCTCAGGTTCCCCCGGCCCTCTTGGTTTTCTCTGGTTTGCAGACTTTGGGAAACACAGCTAGCTGTAGAAGCAAATCTAAGGTTATTGGAATGTATTGTGAAGCCCTAATACTGGATCTATTGGTCTTGATCAAGGATCCAAAGATACAAAATATTTTATGTAACATTTTTGGGCTCGTCAATTTCCATTAGGTGATCAGAAAATGACATAGATGAGTTTAATATGCAAGTTGTCAGAATATAGAGTACTGTAATCTCTGTTGTGCATCTAAACACACAACTATTGTTATCTCGTCGCCCCTCACTCAGAGTCACTCAAAATATGATCCAGGCAAATTTCCCAAACTGTTAACATGCTTCCTCATTTGCTGTTGCACTCATTATTTTTGTCTAGTAACAATCACAGCCCACTCAGCAGAGCAGAAATAGTACAAATATATGACAGTAATATTATTAAAAAAAATAAAAAATCACATGAAATAATGAATAAAAAAACAATGGGTTTGAAAGTCCACTCAGTAGTTCAGCGACCACTAAGTCCACAAACTGAAGCTGAAGGGGCATCTGATGCTGTTAGCTTGTTAAGGCCCACTCAGGGAAAAAAAAAATTCTGCAGCCATTTTTCCTCCTTCCTCGTTTGCATTTGGTGTAACATAATTGGACACAAACCGATGCATGCAAAACCAACTCATTGCATACTTTGCATATTTTGGGCCACAATCTCAAATAGCTCTGGCAGCACTGCTATATGCAATACTTGATATGATAATATGTACATAAACTTTACACTATTGTCATAACCTTTCATCATGAAACCTTCACTGTACTGTTATCTTCTACCACACTTACCCTGCATTTGTTATAGAAAAGAAGACTTGAGAAGACTTAAAATATATGGCATTGTACCTTCATACAAACTCTTAACTGATATCTTGATATGTGGATATTACACCCACATCTATTACATGCTGGAATGCAATCGCTACCCCAAAAACATGCCAAACCCTCTGTTGAATGAGGGGATATGTCAGCTTTTTCCACCATGTGCCAGTGAGGCTCTATGCAGGGAGTCACAGTGTTTTGTAAAAGGCTTTGGAACCGTGTTGTCTGAGTCTTAATGGAAAGCTAAAGCACAGCAGCGGCTTGGCTCAGAGAGAGGTGTGGGTATTTCATTAAAGTAGTATTAATGTCTCTGCTGGATTCAATCTCTCTCTCTTTCTCTCTCTCTCTCTCTCTCTCTCTCTCTCTCTCTCTCTCTCTCTCTCTCTCTCTCTCTCTCTCTCTCAGTACTTCGACCTGGCGGCGGACGTCTTAGCTGAGAATGCCCATCTCACCTACAAGTTCCTCTCCCCAGTAAGTTTCACTCTCCACTGAGTTCACACTTGGGCTCAACCGATACACCAGACCGATATTTGTCTTTTATTAAAAATCTGATCTGGTCCAGTCAGCGTCATCCACCTCTGATATGATAGATATGATGCAGTTTGCTTGATTTGAATTTTTTGAATTTTTGTAGCCATGGAAATGGTCAAATAATAAAAATAATGGTATCTGTAGCGGCCTTCAAAACCCCATATTGATCGATATAATGTGCTCAAATTGTGCTCATTAGCTTTTAATTCATTAGTTTTGTCATTTGCCCATGCAACTGTAAAAAGGTGGTACACACACATTACTAACCTTCCTTGTATTCCATATTTCTGAAAAGTGAAGTGTGACAGGATCCATATTAATGATGAAATGTGCTTTTGTCATCCTCAGTACCTGTATGAGTTTCTGGATGCCATGTTGACGTGCCAGACAGCACCAGAAGAGGTACAGCAATGAACCCAAAAACCATTTAAACCTCCTATGCCCTCGACAACCTTGACATTTAGTGCAGCGTTTATAATTAAAACTAATGGCTGCCTCTGGCTGGAAGCTAGTGGTGTCCACTCGTCTCAGTGAAATAGTATTCAGAACTAACAAACTTTTTTGTTAAAGTTGCACTAGACAACTTCGCAAGTGGCAGCAAGAAATAACATTGAATTTTTGGAAGTTTGAAGGACTTCCAGAAATCCATTAGTGACATTAGTAAACTGCGTACTTCTCTGACCTAAATGTCATTTCCTGCTCATGAAGAAGATTTCCCACCAATGTCCATACCGACACCAGAAGGTAATTTGCCTAAATATGGTGAATCAACAGTGTCTCAATTAGTGGTGATGGGATGCTCTTTTCTAGAGCTAAACAATTAATCGGAAAAAAATTGCAATTGCAATATTAACTTCTGCAATTTCCATATGGCAGAGGCTGCAATTAAAAACTGGATTTCTAAACAAGGTGTTTTAGAGCTGCAGATAATCTTTGGTCCATGAGTCAAGTACAATATTGGTGAAAACCTTTCATCAGACTCAAACTCATGAGTCTGACATCTATTTTTTTTTTTTAACAAAATCACTTTTCTTTAAACAATTTTAAAGTTCTAAAAAATGTAGGACAAGAAAAACGTGTGATGATATTAATTGCAGTTTCTTTTCTATTGCAGCCACACTCTGTGATTTGGCTGATAAGATGGGTGTATTTTCACATAAAAACCTTGCCTAGTGCAGCTTTAACAAAAACTCCAGACAGTTATTATATATCATTCACATCTAAAAGGGCTCAGGTTTTGTTGTACAGCAGTTTATTTGAGCTGAGGCAAAGCAATCATTATGTGTTTTTTATTCATGAATGAAATCACACATCCTTCATTCCCACAGCGGTACCCAACATTATTTCAATTCCCTGGGCTTTGGTGTGTCTGTGAATGTAAAATGCGAACGTCATTGCTTACCCTCCATCGATTGCAAGTTTGTTCTGTCTGCCTTTATTTGACAGGCATTTAGGAAGTTGGATGAGATGAACGCCAAACTGACGGAGCAGTTACGCAAGCTGGCCAAGCAGGTTGTTTACCTCCTTCCTTCTCTTCCCCTGTGTACATACTGTTATCTACAGCTGTCAGTTACACATATTTGATGAGGTGACTGGTTTTTTACAACGCTCCTCTGCCTGCCTACACACTTTCTGTGCATATGTATGGCCTTCTCAGACCTGCCAGTGTGACACACATTATGCATAGAAAGCTGTCACTTCACATAATTGTTTTCTTCATATTCCCGGATTCTTTTTCATTTGCTCTATACTGCATATATGTTGATGTTTTTCCTTTATTTCATATAGGATGTTTTTCATTTTTTGGCATTATGTACATATTTCATTATTTTTATTAGCCGCAACCAGCAGCTAGTATAGGTTGGTCTGTTGGTCTGTCCCAAAAAAATCTGACTCAGGAGAGAGTTTCCTAAAGATTTCCTAATAATGTAATCTGAGCCCCTCCCTCTTTCCTAATGGACTGTTTTTTCATTGTACTTTGTTTTTCGTCATCTATATCTATTGATCTCAAAGTTGCATTGACACGAGTGACGGCTCGTCGGAGACGTGTGCCGGCTCATTGGACTCACAAGATAGAGTTTCCTGTTGGTTGGTGATGTCATTTGTGCCCCTCCCCCTTTCCTGATTGGCTGTGTTTTCATCAACTATTCCTATTGATTCCAAAGTCACATTGACATGACTGATGGATTGTTGGATTGGGACAGAGAGTCCTGTTGATTAGTGGTGTAATTTAAGCCACTCCCCCTTTCCTGATTGGCTGTTTGTTTTTTTAATCATCTATATCTATTGATTCTAAAACAACATTTGAGATGAGTGACAGCTCATTGGACTTGCGAGTTTTGTCTCGATTGGTGATGTCATTGAAACACCTCCCCCTTTCCTGATTGCCTTTTTTTTAATCTTTCATATCGATTTATCTAAGTCACATTGAGATCAGTGATGGCTCGTCGGATTCAGGAGAGTTTCCTATTGATTGGTGATGGTTTTTCATTGTCTATATCTATTGATACCAACGTTTTAATGATAACTAGCTAACAGTTATATAGCGGATGCACCAACAATCCAATTTCCCCATGGGGAAAAAGTTTCACTTTACCTCACACTTCTGACGGGACAGAGCTTTGACTTTTGTCCAAAAGCATCTGAAAGACTCCTTTCCCGGCAGAATTGTTATTCCTTTTGGCACATGCATATCAACTTTTGGCATACCCAAGCACAAATTTGCACAGATGAATAGAGTTGTGAGTGTCCCTTTGAGTCCATTGTCCATGGCCATCTAATTATCCTCAGACTCTGATGCCAGGTTTCTGCCTGCTTGTTGGTGCAGCTAAGCTTCCTCATCCTTTTTTCATTTTCAAATATACAGAACCAATAATACACTGTTATGTACGGGCAGAACTGGTAAATATTCAGGGAACATTAAAGCTGTCGTTGCAGTCTGGTGCTCCTGTTGAAACTCTGGCTTTCTTTATGTTTTGATTAAAGAGGAATACATCTTTTCTCTCTTGTGTGGATTGAGTTTTATGTATTTTACAGCGGTAATCCTCAGGTTTCTTGTTTCTTTTAATTTTGTCTCCATCTTTGTTGTTAAGTGCTCATCGCTGTGGTGTTTCTGCACTGCACTTCCCAGAGATCACCTGTCAATCAAACAGTGTGGGCGGAGCTTGGATTTTCTGTTGATGCAGTTTGAGTTTCTCTTTTCTTTGTCTGTTCAGCCATGGTGGCTATCGCTGCTCATGCTAACTACCCAGTTCTTCTGTCTATCCCATTGACCTGAACTCACCTGCATTTTGAGTTACAAAGTTGCAAAAAGCATGTTTTCCAAGTATAAGTCAACTTCCTCAAGCATGTTTGTGAATATGTTGGAATTTTTATGCCCAAATAAATTGTGGATTTTGCTAGTTGTTTTGTGGCATCGTGGCTGAATGTTGTTTCTGATTTTCTTCATCTTCCCTAAGGTGCAGGAAGTCAGACTTGCTCGTGACGATGACAGCCTGAAGAAAGCTCTGCAGGACTATGACCAGATGATGGAGAAGTGAGGACACACACACACACACACACACACACACACACACACCTTTAATTGTGGTAAAATGGGAGGTAGAAGGCCTGAACTGCGAAGGTATTTGAAATATCAGCATCATGCATTCCACAGCCTAAAGTGTCCATGCAAAACTTCATGATGGAAATGGTGGTTTGACCAATATTGTTTTTTGAAGACCGATGCACCAATATGCTTGGTTTTAAGCTGCTGATAGTCGATATTTTGCACCAATAATCAGTATCTTTAAATGTGACCATTTTCCTGCCCCCTAAAAAAATATAAATATTTGAGAATTTTGTTGTTGGCAGCGTGGAAAAATCCTCTGAAACAGCATTTAGACCATGATGGGACACCAAAACTCTCCACTGACTCCTAGGATAATAATAATATTATTAATATTTCATATTATGACTTCCCAAAGACAACTATAAGGCCCTTGGAGAGCGGCTTGCTGTTACACCCAAAGACATCACTCCTATCACTTACATTTAAAGAATGATAATCGTCTAGTGGCGGATATCCCAGATCCAGATCAACACCAAAATCTAATCAATTGTTCCTAAATAGTATTTGCACTATATTCACTCCATAAGCACCTTCCTCTCCACTTCTCTCCCCCTGTTTGGTTATTTCCTCCCCTGTCCTTCCACCTGATTGGCCCGTTGTTAACCCAGGTACATCCCGGTGCTGATGGCCCAGGCCAAGATCTACTGGAACCGGGAGAACTACCACATGGTGGAGAAGATTTTCCGCAAGTCGGTGGAAATCTGCAACGAGCACGACACCTGGAAGCTGAACGTGGCCCATGTGCTCTTCATGCAGGACAACAAGTACAAGGAGGCCATCGGCTTCTACGAGCCCATCGTCAAGAAGCACTACGACAACGTGAGTGGCTCGGCGGGACGGGCTTGGGACCCGCTACCTAGAAAACTGTTGATGTGTCTCGTGTACTTCGATGGGGTCAAACGTTTACAAGCAGTGAAGCTCATGGTGTCGTCCTTGTCTTATCATGTGTGGAGCTTCATGTTGGAATTACTTATCAGAGGTCTTATTTTTTTCACCATGCAATGACGGGTTTCTTTGCGCTGCATTTTCCACTCTTAGAATAATATGCATCCTATTTGCTTTACTAAACACAGTTGGACATTAATTTCCGGTTGTCCTTTTTCTTACACTCCCCATTTATAGTTTCAGAACTTCCATTAGCTATGTTCAATCAATATACATATCAATAACATATTAAGTGGAAGTATATGAATGAAAAGTATGAATAAATATGGAATTACAGCATCATGAGGTTGTACACCACATACTGAGACAAAGAAAAAAAATGAAAAAAATATGAATTTCGTTGTGATTGGATCAACTTTGGGAGAGAAATAGCGAAAATGTGAATAGAGAATATTAGTATGAGGTTATTGGTCAAATAATTGAGATTTATTAAATTTTTTTGCATTAGATGTATGTTTGAAGAGGGCAGAAAACCATGTGACTCTTTATATTGGATTTTAAGATAGCAGAAATGCTCCAACACAATACTCTAACCCTTTTCAAGTCTGGGACTGGCCTACTAGTATCAGGACTGGTGCATCCCTAATGCACACACACACTCCACACGCTGATCAGTGTAAATCTAGACCGCTCCAATTACCAATACTAACGATCAATCTGCTGAAGTCCGTACAAAACGTTGACAGTCTGCTTTTCTGTCTAGCTGGAGCAGTGTAACATTCAGGAGTGTCCCTGCAAGCGCAAACCCTCGGTAACAAGAAAAAAAAACAGCTCTGTATTCATCGCTTTGCAGTGCTTTCACATGTTTGCATGAAGTCTTTTTTTTTTCATGCTTTTCCACTGTTGTTTTTTGTGTGTCTGTTTGTTTGTTTGCAGTGGTGTTTCTGACGTTTTACCCTCCCAGCACAGAGAAGACCTGCAAATGTAGACACTAGTTTTCCATCCATCGGGGGGGGATTAAAAAGAAAATCACAGTAAACTTTCTGGTGATGGTTCTGGAATGTTACCAGTCCTTCTCTAAAATATCACAAGAAATTACAATTAAAAATGTTATTAGAAAGTTTTGAAGCATGTTGTGGTTCTCCTCCCAAACAAGGTGTCTCTCGGATCCCGGTGCTCTCATATTACAGATTAACTGTTTGATTAGAAATGTTGTGTGAATTGATTGCCTAAAAAGGAGTGGCAACGCTCCACTTGAAACATGTTAATTACAGGCTGATGATCAATACATTGTGCGTCCCTCTCCTGGACAGATCCTGAACGTCAGCGCTGTGGTCCTGGCGAACCTGTGTGTGTCCTACATCATGACCAGCCAGAACGAAGAGGTACAAACACGCGTGTGCAATGCTGCGGCCCTGTTCTAGTTTGATAGGAATTACAATACTCATAGGATTACATACTCAACGTATTATAAAGGGCTTTTGATAAGAGTGTCCATCAAATGGCCGATGTTAATGTTGTACATTATGTTGAGATACTGGTCAGCTTTTGCCTTTTATAGATGTAAATATTGTCTCTTTGCGGTATTGTATGGGGCGAACATCTATGGGGTTAAAGTCTCCATGAAATGAACTCCCAGTACTTTTACTTCCGAGAAAACAGAGTATCTTCAATGGCGACCTCATGCTGCACCAGGAGGCGTAAATATAAATTCCAGCCAATAAAACCCTTCACAGATTTTTCAACAGTCCCGCCCCTATGCCCCTCCCATCAAATAAAACTGCTTTTCTCTCCTTGCCTGATATTTAATTGGTTTACACTTTTGAATGATCCCTCACTGCGTTATGTCCCGCCCCCAACATCCTGTTTCAACAGGAAATACATCAAATCAAGGAAGATGATGTTTCATGGGGTCTTTAATATATTGAAAATTGGAACTGGAGTGACTTTTCATCTTCCCTGGTTTTATTGTCACTCTCTTTTTGAAGTGTATGATTGTGTGTTTCACATGTTTCCGTACGCGGTGTGAATGAACCTCCTCTACATCTTCCGTCAGGCTGAAGAGCTGATGAGGAAGATCGAGAAAGAGGAGGAGCAGATCTCCTACGACGACCCGGACAAGAAGGTCTTCCACCTCTGCATCGTCAACCTGGTCATTGGGTGAGTCAGCAGCTGCTGGCATTCACTGATCCTGCTGGAAAAACAGACTTAGGGCCTGATCACACCAGATGTGTTTTTAGTATGATCGGGCCCTTTGGAGTCACATGCAAAATCATTTTGAAGCCACAGATTTTAGCCAGGCAGTCAGACTAACCAAACATCCAGTGGATGTTCAGGCAGTAGCCTACTGTAGGTCGCTGACAAGCCTTTACAAACTACAACTGGTCCAAAAAGAAGACCAAAAAGAGAGAATGTATCACTCCTGTTTTAGCTTCCCTCCACTGGCTCCTTGGAAAATGTAGGATTGATTTTAAGATTTTATTTAAAGCATGTAACAGACTTTTAAGGTATGAGGCGACACGCAGCCTGAGATCCTCGGGTAGGAATCGTGTTTGTTCCACATTATTATTACTACTGAAATGGAGCTGCATCAGTGTATCAAGTGCATCAGTTTTATGTGACTTCTGGCTTTCTTTCAGGACCCTTTACTGTGCAAAGGGGAACTACGACTTTGGCATCTCTCGCGTCATCAAGAGCCTGGAGCCTTATAATAAGAAGGTCAGACATTTTGTTGTCCTCTCGGGTTTTCCGGAAAGTTCGTAGAAATCAGACACAGCACGCCTCCCCCCCCCCCCCTCCCTGGAATAATAGGTTACCCTTGACACATATTTCTCCTGGGGAGCTGTTTGCCTTTTATTTTCCAAGGAGAGCAGGCAGAGTGACGCAGAGAAGATCATGAAGAAAAGTTTATTATAAAACAACCAACCATGGTGGGAGTGATGGAGTGAAGTAATATTTTTTTTTTTTTCTTTTTTACAACTTGCTGGCCCAAAGCCTTGTTCTATATATGCCTGTCTGTGGGAATGTTTTTCCTGGTGGTTCGAGTCACAACAGCCTGGGATTAGACCGATAAATGGGTTTGCTGCTATATTGTGCTGATATTGGTCTTTTATTAAAAATGTAATATCAGTCAGTCAGTGTCATCTACAGTACATCCGATATGATGCAGTAGCTGATTACATATTTATTGTATAATTGATCAATCACTGGTTGTCTGAATTGATTCTAATGTGACATTTTGATCGGATTATTATCATCCTGGGTTTCGATGGAGAGTTTTAGTGTCTGATGGTCTGAATGCAGTTTCAGAGGCTTTTCCACCCTGACAAGAATAAAACACTGAATATTATTTTTGTGGCATGAACATGGTCAAATTTAAAGATACTGAATATCGGCACAAAATATCAGCTATTAGCAGCTTCAATCCAAAAATAATATTCTCTGCCTTCAAAACCCAAAAGCGGTCAAAGCCTCTTCCAGAGAGTCTTCTCTGAGGTTGGGCTGCTCTCGTTGGGACTTTTGATCTCATCCAACCACAACAGCAGACAGAGTTCGGCTGCAGCTGTGTCCACTCAGCTGCAGCTGAAAACACAAGCCGTCATCCTGAATGTCGTCCCTTCCCTTCCCTGCGCTATCGCTGAAACCTCAACAACAGTCACCACCACAGAATCACATGCAAAGTAAAAGCCGAAAAGAGGTCAGGAATGTGAAGCCGTGCCAGATTAGCCAGACTATCACACCATCTTATCACATCTGACCAGGTTCACAACAGTCATGCTTAATAGTCAAATCAGTGACTCCACCGGTGAAAGAAAAACTTGGGTAAATTTACATGAAGTTTGGTGAAAAACCACTAGTGTCCAGGTTGTAGCTCATGCCTTGTAGACAGTGTAGACATTTTGCTAACATGTCAGTCAAAGAACCCTGCGGTCTTTGTTTGGAGAATCTGTACAGTCATTTTGTTCTTCTAATGGAGGAAACCTTGGGTAAAACTGTACATGAAGTGCATTGTGAAGCAGATTATAAATCCATGTAAGTTTTCTTACAATTTAATCATCATCAAATTCAAAACATCAGAAAATTCTGTTCAATTGAATGCCCTGTCATTAACTATAGAGTTACCCCATAAAGTATTCAACCCAAGTATCATGCACTTACAATGTGCTTCTAATGCTGATTCCCTAATAATGATTCCCTACAATGCCTTTCGAGCCCCACTTCAAGTAAAGTGTTACCAGCCTCTGTAACGGACTGAATTATTGGCGAGCTATTTGCTATTTGCACCACATTGCCAGTAAATGTACAAAATGACAGGTCCATGTATACATGTACAACTCTGTGTGTGCAAGTGTACATGTACCACAACGTCAGGTAATGATTGACTGGTACATGTGTACATTGACCATTTTTCCACATAAACCTTAACATACTACATCATCTGGTTTCAATCTCTCTCCCTCTCCCTTTTAATTCAGTTCAATTGAGTATTTTTTTATAAACATGAATGTTACATGAACGATATTGCCAAAGCAGATAAATACCATGGGAAGTCATCATACAACAACAAGAGAACCTAAACTCTCTGTCTGTCTGTCTGTCTGTCTCTGTGTGTGTGTGTGTGTGTGTGTGTGTGTGTGTGTAGCTGGGGACGGACACGTGGTTCTACGCCAAGCGTTGTTTCCTCTCCCTGCTGGAGAACATGGCCAAACACATGATCATGCTGAGGGACTCGGTGGTACAGGAGTGTATCCAGTTCCTGGAGCACTGCGAGAGTAAGCAGCAGTCACACACACACACACTCACACACACACACACCTGCAAAAGTGTCTTACTGTTGTATTACAAGTGTAAACAAAACCATTTTGTCAATCAACAACCTATTATCCTATTATAAGTACAATGATTGTGATTTTGTGTCACCAGTCTCTTTGTAATAACAGGCTTTGTTTCTCTTCAGATTGTTGAAATCTCAATTTGGAACAAAACTCAGAAACACCAGTTTGTTTTGTGCAAAGCTTTTTAGATGATTTGTATATACTGTATATACTTTTGGGTTTTTTTAAGGCTGAGTTGAAATGACTTGTAATGTTGGCTGTCCTCTCTGCCTGCAGCGTACGGTAAGGAAGAGCCGGCCATCATCGAGCAGCCTCTGGAGGAAGACCGCATCCACATCGGCAAGAACACCGTCACCTACGAGGCACGGCTGCTCAAGGCCCTCTTCTACGAGGTCATTGGCTGGAACCAGTGACATCATCAGACAGAGCCAACGACGACGCTGTATGAAATCGCCGATGCCGTCGGCCGTACCGGTGACGTCGCTGACTGGAGCCAGCGATGGCGTTTTGTGAACGTCGTCAACTCGAAGCACGGTGTAATTTGATTGGAATTGGACACACAAATTGACACACACACACATGCACACACACACACGCACGCACACACACACACACACACACACACACACGCACACACACACACACACACACGCACACAAAACCACCAATGTACTTTGATTCAAGAGGAAGCCCTGCTCTCCACATCAGATACTGTAATGTTTCCAACAGAGCTGGACATTTCAAACAGGGGCCATGAAGCTGTATATTTCTGGAAACATCCGCCAGTTGTTGAGTTCCTTTGGGCGCGCGCACACACACACACACACACACCATGGGAACCCATTATTTTGAAGTTTAGTAGAGTTGGGCAGTGGTTTTGGCAGACTGTTATGATCCCAATGTGTACCAAAAGATCTTATGTAACCATGTTTTTTTTGGTTGTTTTTTTCCATTTTGTCCTGACTGCTGGGGGAGGCGGAGGCCATGTGCCCCAACTCCTCAGCGGGGTCAGCTCCGGTTCTAAAGAAGCCTGTCTGATTTATCACTATGGGAGTTCTCTCAGTCCATATGAAAAGCACTTGCTCTAGTTTTTTTATTTATTTATTTTTTTTTTGAGAAAATGGAAGCAGAAACTCTTGGCATGTATCATCAGTACTTGTGGATTGCAGTCCGTCTACACAGTTAACTGTGTACTGAAACAGTTTCGAGCCCCATTGACTTCCTCTAGCGTTCAAATGCAAACAAATTTTTCAGTACCTCACAAACCAAATCTGGTGCTTTCTGCATAGATTGAATAATAGAGTGATATTTCAGATAAGCTTCTTATTGAGCTGAACTACGTCTTTTTTTGTTTCTAGAAAAACTACCAAGTTTCTTTGCCTTTGTTTCATTGATTCTATTTATTCTGATATAGAGTGAAAGCCAATACACGATACATGAGAACAACCTTCATCTACATACTTGCTTTCATGTTTCATGCAGATATTGCTATTATCAAATCAAGACGACTTTACACTCCGCATCAATGCGGAGTGTAAAGTTGATTTTGGCATCAAGGCATCAAGTGGATGAAAAGTGGATGAAAAAGAAAACATGTTTTAATGAAAAATAAAGGTAATTATTCCACATTTTTGTAAATATTTTCATTGCCCTGCAAGGTTTTCATCTACAAAATACAGTGTCAGCTGATTAGGAATGGAAGTTTTGCCTAAAGGTTGAACATAGGGTATATTTTGGCTATATTTCAAAAGGCATTGTGATTGGGTTTAATTGGTCCCAGAGATGTGGGACTGATTCAGCACATAATAATGTCTTACCGAATCCAACATGACAAATCAAAAGTGAAAAAAAAAGTGACTTTCTTTAGTTTCTGTTTTGTACCAAGCATTTTATTAAGCATCTTATGACTATGTTCATAAAGCAACATATTGTGTCGGAACAGTCACCAGCCTAGATGCATATACAGAACATCTCTACCCAGCGACCCAGAACATTTGGCTCTTCTGAACGCACCCCCTTCAGTTCAGGTTCAGGAGAGCGGCCTCTTGGTTATGTCCTGCTCTGTCAGGTAGTAGCTGAGGTATCCTCCCAGCGCACTAACAGCCACACCTGTCATATGACTGGAACAGCCATCTGTAAGAATAGAAGACAATAGAACAGAAGAGAAAGGAAGAAGAGGTAAGAGAAGAGGATGGAAGAGAAGCAAAGAAAATGGAAAGGAATAGAAGAGAAGGGAATGGAATTGAGGAGAATGGAATAGAAGAGAATGGGATGTAATAGAAGAAAGGGGGATGGAAGAGAAGGAAATGGAATAAAAAATAGAATGGAATGGAAGAAAAGGGAATTGAATGGAATAGAGGAGAAGGGAATGGATTAGAAGAGAAGGGCACAGAATGGAAGAGGGTGGAATGGAAAAGAAGGGAATGCAATAGAGGAGAATGGAATGGAAGAGAGGAAATGGAGTCAAGAGAACGGAACAAAATGGGAGAGAATGGAATGGAAAATAAGTGAGTGGAATGGAAGAGAATTTATTGGAATATAAGACAATGGAAGAGAAGGGAATGGGACGAAAGAAGGGAATCGAATAAAATGGAATGGAAGAGAAAGGAATGGATAGGATGGAGTTGGAGAGAAGTAGAATAGAATAGAGTGCATTGAGATTGTGAAACAGCTGGGCAACATGACAGCACAACATTCATGGTCACAGGAACTGAAGAGAGACACAGGGCAAAACCCACAATAGAATCTATCCAGGCATGAATATTCCATGTAATCAGTGCAAGAGAGTTGAAACGTCTCTCGGTGCCATGTTGCCCTACAGTGTTGCTTAATCTATCATGTAATGTGCTTTCTATCAAACTGTTAGATCTACCTCATTGAAATAAGAAGACCTCTGGCAGCAAGCTACATCTCTTGATGGTGCATGTTGGGCCGTGATCACATAGGACGCTTTTGTGAATGTGCCTGTGCCGCTAATGGTTATGCAGTTGTATTTGGCGGAAAAGGCTCTGCTCTTGAGGATGCGCCCCAATGAATCCAAGCAGCATGCGAGAGATTCTGTGGGGAGCGCAATAAACCCCCCAAGGCATAGAGGACATATCATTAATAATATGAAACCAACATAAAACCAGATATAATTCAGCTTGCACAAGCATCCTGTGAACAGATAATAACAGGAGGAGGTTGGGGTGGTGGAAGGAATTTGCATCGACTTGGGTCAACAGCAGCAGTGGCTGAATGAGCAGCAGTGTGAGCTGGCAGATTATAAAGACCGCCTCACTGACTTGTTTGAATGTGATTGGTGATGAGAGTCAGCTTGGATTGGACAGCTGATAGCCAATCAGCTGATGGCGTGCACGACTTCAGTGTTCTGCCTGAACTAATGCGATGCTCCATTTATTTATTTCTTCCAAAGTATGCGCCTATCCACATTTTGGATGCGTGCGTTTTGGGGCACTGCCCTGGTCGCTCTGAACTGAATATGACTCAACTTTAGCCACGCCTTACATCGATAGCCTTTGGCATAGGCAGCATCTAGGCAGAGCTCTTGGAGGAGACAACAACACTGTGGGTGCTGTTCTGCCTGACAGGATGTCATGTAGCCACATCCTCAGGTTCAGAATAGACTCCTCATCCTCTTCTTCAGGAGCAAGCAGAGCAATCACTCTCTCGTCCACTTTGATTTTCAATGACATCCCCTTTGTTACTTCAGGTTAGCCAGCTAACGCTAATTAGATAGCTTGCAAGTTGTTGTCAAACTTAATGTTGCATAACAACAAGAATGATATTATGCTCCTTGCGCCCTTTGACCCCTTGTTCTCTCCGTTACAGCAGCGCTCACAGCTGAGCTTTGTGTTTGAGCAGGAGAAAAAGCCTCCTGTCTGATCACAGCCTTATTAGATCGCTTTCTTTGCTTTCAAAATCATTTAAATTTGGCACATAAGCATGTATCCAAAGAGCCTTTCTACTATTCTCTCTCTCACACACTCACTCACACACACACACACACACACACCTCGTAGTGTCTTGTCCCTCCTCTTCACTCTCCTGTGGGGCTGCAGTTGTTCCAGCAGCTCGTCTCCAATAATCTGGGAGATGCCTCTCTCTGAGGAGAGACAGTAGAGCTCAGCAGAGACATTCAGACTGCTCAGCCATCCTGACAATGGCTATGTTCACATGCATGTAAATGTAGTCATTTTTCAGACTGGTTAAAGACATTTTTAAAATTAAAGTTCACCCACAAATGAAAACATTGTCGTTATCTACTCACCCTCATGTTGAACCAGTTTTGAAACACTGGTTAAATTTGTATGTCAATACAGCACACAGTTAGCTGGAGTTAGCTGTCGTAGCTTTAATTTCAACCTTCTCCAAAACAGCTGGGGTGAATGGAGACTGTTTCTTTAGAGTTCCAAAAAGGGCAAAAAACAGAGTAATTCTGAAGCCAAACGATCACACTGTGGGTCCAGAAGTCTAATATTCACCTCATCATCTCCTAAACTTTCCACACTTGTTCTGCACCGCACCGACAGTCACTACAGTAGCAAGCAGGTGTTGCCTTCATATGCTGTCGGGAATAATGTAATTAGGGGCAGAGCACGCTTGAATGACCAAATAAAGTGGTAAATACAAGCACGAATTTTACATAATACCCAAGATGCCAAGATGTGACTTTCTCACTCTCTAACCTTCCATTCCATCCTGAGGAAACGGTCTCCATTCACTCCAGTTGTTTTGGAGAAGGCTGCTACAGAGCAGCGCTAGCTAACTCGCTGTGTGTTATACTGACAGACAAACTTCACCAGCGTTTCAACTGACATGAGGGTGGGTAGATAATGACAAAATGTACTATTCATTTAAGGTCTTAGTCAGGTTAAGCTGTTTACATTTGAATACATTTAAACCCTGCGACTGAGTCTCCCTGCTGCCATTAGTAATCCACTTAACAGAATATTCCTCCTCTCCCTTTGACTGAGCAGTAGGTTACTTCTAATGTATGCGAAAGAAATGGTGATCCCAATCGATACCAATAGTAATAGTGATTTCTGCTCACTGCCGTGTTTTTCGTCAAAATGTACCCATAATGCTGTGCGAGTTTGTGCTTGCACAGACAGTGAAAACCAAAAGGTAAACCAGGCATCTTAACTAGTAGAGTTAAGGGGTAAAAAGGGTTAAGAAGGGAATTCTCTGTGCATGTAAACATAGCCAATGTTAGCTCTATGACTGGTTTTACAAAATTTTAAATATTCATGAGCTCTGAACGTGTGTTTGAAGAAGCCATATGAGAGATGCTGTTAACGCTCACCATCGCTCCCAAAACATCCCGCGTCCTGATCCTGCAGCCTGAGAATGTGCTGCAGCCAATCAGCTTTGTAGAAGTCAGAGAAGCCAGCCAATCCACACAGCAGTACTGTCAGCAGAGAGGAAAATAATTAAAGTCAGTCAACCCCACTCTGGGACATTTGGGAATATTTCTAAATATATTACCATTCAGCTGAAATTCCACTGTATTTCACAGGTTGTTAGAGAAGATGAAACATTAATGATCCCTGTTGGTAAATAACAATACAGCAAATGGCCGGTATTTATACATAATGTAACCAACAATATCAACGCTAGAATGTGTTAAGCAGAAATGTATGAATGAACCGTATGAGAGAACATGAGTTACAGTTTTATGAGGATGTGCAATAAAACAGCAGTAGAACATACTGACAAAGAAAAAAAAATGAATGGCAAAATATGTACAACGTGAAAATATACCAAAAATATGAAATGCAGTCCGAAATAAGTGAAGAATTACACAAATATTAAGATGCACACATACATTCTAAAAATGAGAATAATATAAATATGAGAATATGAAGAAAACATGCAAATATACAGCTGCATCATCTGCAAAATGTGTCACTTTCATATTTGCAGGTCAGATTTTTCCTTTTTTAGCTGTTCACCTTACTGTTCACCAACAGGCAGCGGACAGGACAGACAAATTGAAGGCCGTTCCCTGGTACCAGGAGCTCCAGATAAACAGACACTCACTGTTTTCGATGAAGATGTCCTGCGTCTGTCCGCTGAAGTCGTCTTTGATGATCTCCAGGTTGCTCTTCATCATGTTGGAGCAGAAGATCTTCTGGTAGCTCCGCTCGGTCATGTTGGCCCGCGACGCTCGCATGTCGCCCTTCAGCATGTTGGAGCAGCCTTTCTGCAGAGACGCAGGGGAGGGGGGTCACTATGAGGGGCTGACCGATACGGGTCACCTTGATACCCGTTCGCTGATATTTTGTGCCTTTATTCAATGTCTTTAAACGTGATCAATTACCTCCAAACATATCCATCATATTGGAGGTGGATGACACTGACTGGCCAACAGACGGTTTTTAATAAAACATCATATTCATGTTCATGTGCAATCACCAAATAAGTAAATAAAGCTTATATTACACGCTCTTTTGACAACTCAAGCTATTTCCCTCAAGGTGTTCAAGCTGCTGGTGGATGTTTATTTTCAGAGGACTGAAATTCATTCAGGTTTTCTAATCTTCCTCTTGGACTAGTCCACTCTGCCAAGGTGTGTATATTAGTGTTCGACCGATATGGGTTTTTGATACTTACAATATTTTTTGTATTGAAGCTGTCGAAAATGCCAATATCAGCCTGATATATCCGCAAACCGATACATCAGTCTAACCACAACTGACCAGTAAAGTTTTCCCTCATCAAGAATTTACTGTCAATTTTGGTTCTGCTGAGGTATGATTCACTGATGCTCCACTTCATTTAGTTAATCACAAACAGGTTCATAAGGTCAACCTAGATCCTCTGTCAATACTTTTCCTCAAATCATTTTTTTATCATTGATTGGACGATTTCAGCCTTCAGCTTTTTGTCGTGCGTCTCACCATGGTTCCGATCATGAAGTACAGCAGCTGGTGGGACAGCGAGTAGTGTGGACAGCCGAAGCGAGTCATGGTGTCCCGACAGGACTTGGTCACGATGCAGGGCGTCCCGTTGTTCTTCCTGTACGGGACAGACACAGATGACTGAGGGGGGTAAGTTCGCTCATATGTTTGGGTGTTTGTCTACACATGTGCAGCTGAGTAGCATGGTGGTGCTGGTGGCTCACAAGGCTCGAATTCCCCGAACCACCACCACTGGACTGCCTTTCATCCATAACACTCAGGCCTATAACTGTGACAGTCTGCGGTGTCCTGGCTCGCTCACAGCTGTTGAAAATTAACTAAACCCCAAAACCCAAATCCGTGTAAAGCCTTCTATAGAGTACAACAGGTGGTGGACGCTTCAGCCTGCGTCCCCGTCCCTACCAGGTGCCCAGCAGCAGCGTCATGCACTTGTCGCTGAGCTGCTCGTCGTAGCACTCGGAGTTTCGGGTGGAGGAGTAGGCCAGGCTGGAGTCTGTGGAGCTCCACTCCTGAGGCACCAACCAGAACCTCCAGGACAGCAGGGGCTCAAACTCTGCAGGGGACCAGGGAGGGAGGGAGGGGTGGGTTGGTGGGAGAAAGAGGCAGTCAGTTAGCTTTACAGTCAACTGAATCTCAGGGTGAACCTTAGATGTTTTCACTGAATCTTAAAGTGGTAATCTGCGAGATCCTTTTTGTCTTTTTTTATTTAGTCTCCATCTTTGTTGCTCAGCTTTCGTTGCTGCGTTTCTGCACTTACTTTACTGAATTGCTGATATAACAATGTATATGAGTTTTTTTATGTTTGTGCGTCTCTCTGTTCAGGAGATTGGGAGGGGTCGTTAAGCCCAAGACATCTCATCAGGCGTCTCCTCCAACCTCTCTGCTCAGTATATAGTAAAAACACTTTTTTCCTCCAATGTCTTCCTCATGAGATGTCTTTCACTAAGCATAACCATCCGAAAGGCTGCACTAGACAAGATTTTTATGTAAAAATACACCTGTGTTATCAGTCTAAATCACAAGTGGGGCTGCAACAGAGAAGAGCGTCTCATCTCCACTGATTGAGACGCCGTAGATTCGGCCTAAATTCTGGAGTCAGTATGGTCACTGGTGCGAAATCTTCCCCACAGAGGGCAAATCAGAATTTAACGAAATAGAAAACTTTCTAGTAAACAGCAGCAAGCGAGTTCTCAGTCCACAGAAAGATTATTGTTTTTCACCATCTCCATCCCATCCGCCGTTAAGAAGGAGAAATTTATGTCAGAGGAAAGCACACTCTACTGACGTCAAGTTACATCATTTCTGGGTAATGAAGTCCTTCAAACAGTTTTCTTTTTGCCACAGAGCGAAGCTTCCTGCGGCGGCTGCGACTCACCTCTGTAGTACTTGGGGTCGTTCTGCTGCAGCGCGGCCACGGCCTTGTCCAGGCTTTGGTCCAGCCGTCGGACCAGAGCCACGGTGGCGGTGCGCTGCGCCCAGCTGAGCGGGTCGGTGTGGGGCCAGGTCCGAACCGCCTCCTTCAGTTCAGCTGGAGGAGATGACGACATGGGAGGGATCAGGATCAGGTGGCCAACGAGACAAAAGTTAAGCAAAAGTAGGAGCGAAAGTCGTGGTGCATTCCCAAACCATGCAGCATCACCAAAATGACACAGCACGCTCTTTTCTTTTTCTTTAGTGAATCTAGGCCTGGGTGAGCTGCCTAAAGCTTTAGAATATAATTAACACATTTGAACGTTATTCTGGCATTACTGCATGTGCTTCCCCATATCTAGACAAGTTGGCTAAACAGTAGGGATGGGACAATACAGTATATTGAAATTCAATATATCACAATACAAAAATGTGACAATACGTATCGTGGGGCAGAAAAATTAATGGTGATATTAGCTCCATGTTATTCTGCTGTAGTAATCACAAATGAGACGCTTGCCCATCACAGTTTCACAAGCTCTCCATCCAAATTATAATATTGTCACTTTGTAATGACATTTTTAAATTGTTGTTTCATTCTAGCAGCCAATGGCATCGCTGGAAAGATTTGTGTCTCAGAAATAAACAGAATTCTGCACAGTCAGACTTTGTTATTAAACTTTTATTTATTACTTCGTATCGTGTATGTATTGAATTCTGAACCCCATATCGAAATACCAAATTGTAACGTGAGATAAGCGTATCGTCCCATCACTACTAAACAGAAAGTTTTATTATGACCTTTTCATCTTTTTTGCTATTACTATGTCCATATATACATGATACCTGTACATGACTCCTTGGTTGTTGAATTTCAGTAGGCAATTGTTCTACTTTTGCTTTGTGATTTTATAACTAAAAGCCTTGTTGCAAATGCAGTGTTAATCCATGAAGCGGTACAAAACTAATGAAAAACTAGTGATTGGATCCATGATGCATTGATAATGTGTCCCATTTAAGGTCAGGTATAATCATGAACAGCATACATGATGTCACTAAAGTGTGATCACAAAGGCAAACTACCCAAGAGCCACTTTAACTCGTTTATTTTATCTTATAATTCATCTTGTTGACTTCCTGTCTGAAGGCAGGTTGTTCCGGTCTGCAGCTCCGGAGGAGAAAGTGCAGTTTCCCCAGCCAAGCAGGTAAATGAACCCGGTGTTGTGAACGGGTCTGTCTGCACGTTGGGGGAAATAGGAGCGGTCCAGTGCTGCTGGTAATCTGATGCAACACACTGAGCTGCTCTGCTCTCCACAGGACGCCAGCAGAGGAAACAAGCCCTTCATATGTTTGGATTGCTTTCACAGAAATACCTCTAACTGTGCAACTGTGGCCAAGAAGCTGCAATGCCAGACAGACACAGTTCCCTAACTGAGCCGAATGTCTTAAGAATATAGTTTGTGACAAAGAAGGTGAAAATAATCTATTCAATTGATTTCATCAGTTATCAGTCAGTGCAAAAGGAGAGATACAAACCATGATACTGCAGAGAACTGGGTTTACAAATGAAGAAGTTCATCGCACGCCACAGAGGCTTTGGTTCAGTATTTCTTCAATAGTCAATATTTATTATAATACAAGTGCAAAAAATCACGTAGGTGAGCCTGATGATCTTGTTTGCATCAGCAGCCCAGGCAGCGCACTGCTGAACACACAAGCTTTACGTTAAATAACCAGGTTTGTTGATTTGATACTATAACTGGGTGTTCAAATGAGTCTTTTTTGTGTCAGTGACCCAAAATACAGGCACATCGGGGCCACACGTCCCCATTTGGTAAGATTTTGTCCCAGTGACCCATATGGGGAGATCTGTAGCCTCCTGTTTAGTATTGACTGTACATGGAGAGATAATAGAGGAGAGTTAAACCACTCATCCTCATACTTCTTTCTCTTCTTGTTGCTGCAGTTGCCTTTGTATCAAGGCCTTTTCCCAGAGGCTTTTATAATGACTTTTATTTTTATTTTAATTTGTGTTTATTTTCTATTCCTTGTTTTGCAGTTATCCTATTATTTACTTCATTGTTCTTGTTGCTCTAGGTGTGTTTTTATTGACACTACCTTATATTTGTACTCTATATGCTTTTATTTGCTGTTAAGCAATTTGTAGCAATTGTTTTGAAAGGTAAATAAAGTTTATTGTTATTCTCTAATTGGGATACATTCTAGTGAATTAAATTATAGTGAAATGAAGCTGTCTCACTGGGGATCCCCTGGAACTCCCCTCGGGGACCCCCGGGAGCCCCGCGGACCCCGCTTTGAGAACCACTGCTAGAATAAACCACAACAACAAAAACTATCAGCCTAATTGAAATGATTGCAGCGGAAACGACAAGCAGTTTTCTAACGGTGCAGCTGGTTTGCTTCCTATATGCGGTGCTGATGTGAGCCAAAAACAACAACAACTACAAACAACAACAACAACAACAACAACCCCCTATGCAGCTGCGTTTTTCGGCTCATTCTAACCCATAATGTAGTTTGCAGCGCCCTTACCCTGCAGGATGAGGAAGCCGACCACGCCGTCCAGGTTGATGTTCTCGTGCTGCTCCTCCAGGAACGCGGCGCCCTTGGTCAGGCTGTTCAGGATGTCGTCGATGACCTCTTCTTGCGACGCGGAGACCGCGGCAAGGGCGAGGACCGCGAGCAGGGGAAGCCTCGGCATGTCGGACCCAGATGTCGCATTAATTCCTCCGGCAGGTTCCCGCAGCTGCTCCGACAGAGAGGAGGGGACGGCAGACTTTTTCTAACCGGTAACAGGAAGAAAAGTGCGGAGGCCGGCCGGCGGTGTAACAGCTGTGACGTGAGCTGTGGGTGGCTGTCAGAAGAAAATCCATTTTATTTTACATTAATTATAATACAGGATGCAGTAGCCTAGTTACTCACGTTCAATACACTGAATTCTCCCAGAGGAATGGCAATACTGTCTATATTAGCGCTCAGTTGAGGTGTGTTCCAGCAAAATTGATCTCCATCAAATAAATTCTCATATATATCCATCCATTCATTTACCTAGATGGATACTAATATTTCTATTGATTGGTCAATAGGCTAATTATCACAATCTGTGAAGGTTTTTAGTCTAAGAAAGAGATTCATGCAATAAACAGCATGCAGTCAAATAACAAAGAAAAATATTCATGCATTATAATAATGGATAAATGGTGATTTCATGCATGAGAATACTGACACACACTTTCCAGTCACAGCCGAAATAACTAAGTAGCCTTGTCAAGGGACTTTGCTATCTGTGATTAGTTGCAAAGTAATGCTGCGTTCAAGTCGTATGGGAAAAACCGTCAGTGCGGCATGACAGTTAAAGGGAACGACTTGGAAATGTCCAAAGCGTTCAAACTCGTTTGGAGCCGCCAGGACTCTGTGACTGAAGTTTTCTGTAGACATGGATTTTTCCTGATCATCTTTTTCACACTAGGCCTGCCTAGCGGCCGATGCTTTTGAGTCCATGTTTTACAGCAAACCAAACACTGAACTGTCTAAACCCAGTAAGCAGTTATGTCTTGCTGTGGCATTTTTAAGAGTTGTGATCACAAAATAATGCATGTGATGAGAATTGTTCATGTTGTTCTTATTCTATGAAATAAATGTATCATTCCCTACCTACACTTGACTGCATGTATTTCCTTGTTGGTGACGTCAGAAATCAGGAAGTCGGAGAAATCAAGTGTCATCACCAAACCTCAAGTTTCCTTGTAGCATGTACCACTGAAAGCTGAGGTGAACAGTATTTTCTAGTAGTATGTACCACCTGAATGAGGTGAACTGTATTTTTAGTAGTATTTACCACCTGAAAGCTGTGATGGACTGTATTTTCTAGTAGTATTTACCACTTCAAGCGCGATGACGGTATTTTCAATTAGGAATCTCGTATCTCCCGTTTTCCTCGTAGGGATTGAATGCAGCACAAACTGCGGTCCCTTTAATTCTTGAACGGCTCCCTCAGCGAGCCACGTCACACGGAAGTGGGAACCACAAACAAACATGGCGGACCACTACTACACTTGCATGACTTTTCTGAGTGTTTCTGCACTAACTACGGTGCTTTTGATTGTGTTTTATTTAACAAGCGCAAACGCAACATGGTCGGTAGTCTCCCTTACTGTTATAGTCGTGTGCGTGTCCCAATTTTTACGAAAATTGCGGGAACGAGACGGGCAAACTGACCGGCGAGTGTGTGTGCTTGTGTTGGGGGACATTGGTCGCAGTCCTCGGATGCAGTATCATGCGCTGTCTCTTAGTAAACACGGATATAACGTTACTTTTGTTGGGTTTTTAGGTAAGACTGCTGCACAACAAGCGACACCACAGCAGAAATTCATACTGTCATTCATATGGCTCCCGTATATCAGGGTGTCTGCCAGCCTGAGCCCGGATACGTGACGCTCTCTTGTTTGGAGAGAACTCGATGCCAAACTTCATTTAAAATTATGGAAATTTAATGTTTCTTTGAATATCGGCAAACGTATACAAATCCTAGGACGTGACCTAAGATCTTTTATGAAACGTTAGGATGCTCTGGTCAGTTCGGCGTATAGAAAACCCACCAAGCAGAACTTCAGTTTAGTACAGTTTAAACCTTTAGTGTTGGTTTGCCTGTTATTCGCTTACTTGCATCGAAATACACAGTGGAGGGCGGTAATGAGCAATGTAAACCAATTCTAAAAAATGTTGTTTTTATGGAAATCAGGTGCTGCTGTCTGGATTAGATGTATGCCGAATTTGACATTTGGTAAAATTTTATCAAGTGATGTCATATGAGATGTGTACGTTTTCCGTGTAATTTGCAGATTTTTATTGGAGTTTGGTGTGACCTTCTCTCCATACAAGGGACAAATTAAGTGAGAAATCTCCCTGGTTGCACAGACTGTGACAGTACTACTGTTTTTTCCTCTTCAGACTTACTTTGGGGTGAAATCTTTCTTTGATGTGATTCAAATGGGCATTAAATGTGTCTTAAGAAATCTCAAATGAATGAGTTGAATCATTCAAACATCCTAGCCGTTTGTTTCGCTGACTGATGTTTTGATGAAATTATTTGATTTCAGACACCAAACCGCATCAGGATGTACTCAGAGATGAGAAGATAAGGATAGTTCCTATTGCAGAAGTGAAAGGCATCCGAGGTAACTGGTTTACTAGCTGCCTGTCTGTCACTCTGTCTCAACAGTGGGGTTTATTCAGTGATATGGGGCTTAGACAAACTGCTGTCTAACTTTCCTGTGTTTCTTTTTCAGCGGGACCAAGAATCCTTACATATGTGACCAAGGTGATTCTCCAGTCTGTGCAGCTTCTCCATGTGCTGCTGAAGATGGAGTTACAGTCTCATATTCTCATGCAGGTGTGTGTGTGTGTGTGTGTGTGTGTGTGTGTGTGTGTGTGTGTGTGTGCATTAAAACAGTTTGTTTGTAGTGACATGTCAGTGAGCTAACATATAGCACACACTACTCCTAATGTGTTGGATTCAAGGTAAAGGTAGGAGAGGATCCGAACTGTATTTGAAGCATCACAGACTTTGCTGTAATTACCTTTCAGTACAATCTCTTTCTTCTCTATCTGTATATATTTCTGCTTATTCTTTTTTCCTATTACTCACCAATCGAAGCTCAAAGCTGAGGTGAACAGTATTTTCCGGTAGTATTTACCACCTCAAGCGCGGGGACGGTATATTCAATTAGGAAGCTCTTACCTCCCGTTTTTCCTGTAGGACTTGAATGCAGCAGAAGCTACTCCAGAGAATGCCTGTGGTCCTTTTAATTCTTAATTCAGTCAGGTTCCATGTTCATAATGTACAGAAGAGACCTATTTCTATACCTATATATATTTTCAATTTTCTACATACTTCTAATAGGGAATTCCATAATATTCTGCTTTTATAATTTTTGGTTGTGTTATGTTTAATGTGACCTACAGGAGCAGCCTACCAAGATTCCTTGTATGTGCAAACTTTACTTTACAGCTAAACTGATTGTGTTCGTATCCCAGAATCCCCCTGGCTTGCCCAGCATTGCGGTGGCTTGGCTCGTGTGCGGACTGCGTGGGTCCAGGTTCGTCATCGACTGGCACAACTACGGCTACACCATCATGGCCCTGTCCCACGGAGCGGGACACCCTGTAGTCCGACTGGCAAAGTGGTCAGTACTGCTGCTGTGTGGGGACTCGGGTCACATGACCTGGGCTCGAGTCACAGTTTTAATTGCTTGAGACTTGACTTGATGCATGAAGAGAAGACTTGACTTGACTTGGGTTCTGGTGACTTGGGACTTTGACTTGTACTTACTTGTACTTTTCTTTAAGATATTAAATTGATACTGGACTCTTGATTTGTTCTGACTTGACTTGCTGTTCTACATTTAGACTTGAGACTTGACATTAATGACATGGACTTGACTTGGTAATCTACATTTAGACTTGTGCCTTAAGACTTGAGACTGACTTGGGACTTGAGCAAATACATTCATAAGCTTATAGTGTATATTTAGTTTCTTTTATAATATAATAGTAATAGTGCTAATTTACTGTAGTACTGATTTATCGTTGTACTTCCTATACTGCCAATCACTAATTATTGATATGAAATGAATATCATTTTGTAGCCTATGTAGCTTTAGAAATACTCTGAGTACGGTACATTACAGTTACATGCATCCATATATGAGTTCAACATGTTAATGCATGCAACTCTGCAAAGGTAACCACATGAGGAAATATAATAATAACTCTGTACATCAAAACTCAGTCCCATTTTACAAGATTGCGTTTTCTAGAGAATCCTTTCTGTTGACCTCTATTAGAAGCAGCTGTTTTCCCAAGATATAATGGCTGATATATTGTTTTATGACAAAAATTCATAGTATTCATGTTAGTAAGTATTATCAAACTTATGTCAGTTAGGCCTATATGAGGATAGGGCCTTTACATGTATAAAGTACAGTAGAAATATATAACATACAAAGCAGTATTGTTTTTTGGTGTTTGTTTGCCTTATGATCACTGAATTGAGGTCTGGTCTCGCATGATATTTTCATATTTTGCCATGAATTTGATATTTACACAGTCTAAAATTTCAGTTGAATCTACTGTTCTATTTATAGGGCCTGGAGTTTTTTTTAGTTTTTTTTTTACAGTTTTAACCCTTTTCTCTTCCCGCTCTCTCCCAGGTACGAACACTTGTTTGGCCCTCTGGCCACTCACAGCCTGTGTGTTACCAACGCTATGAAGGACGACCTGCAGAGGAACTGGGGCATCAAGTATGACTTATTTTGTTTTGGACTTATTCTGCATAGGACAAAGCACACACATTTATGTATGGAAAATCCCCTGCAATAGAATAATAGAATACAGCAGGATTTATGAAGAGGATGGAAGCAGCCCCACAGGTTGAACCGCCACTTCCGTACCACCTAACCCACTCCATTTACCTGCTGGGTTTGTGTGACAAATGGAATAAAAATTAAATAATTTTGGACTAAAACACGAGCTGTGAGCTGCAGGATAGAACAACTCCAATCCCTGAGATTATAGCTACATCTTAAACCATTTATTCTCATGAAGGAAATTGGTTAATAATGATTTTTTCTGGGTTGTGTGACCTCTGCAGGGCGACCACTCTGTACGACCGCCCGCCCTCCATCTTCAGAGAAACGCCACTGAAGCTCCGGCACGATCTGTTCATGAGACTGGCCAAGACTTTCCCTCAGTTCCAGTCCAGCGGGTGAGTGCCGAGGAGAATCTGCTCCAAGACAAAACAAAACAGAACAAAACAAAACAAAACAAAACACATCCACTTCATTCACAGCGATGAGAGCGTCATCAGCATAGAGCTTCATTCCCATGTTCCAAGACAGAGATTGATAAAGTCGTCCAGGTAGAGAGGTTAGGTAGAGAATATTTCTATTTTTAATTATTATCCTTACTTACCTATTTTCATGTTTCTTTCTTTCTTTTTTAACGTCATTTTACTAAACAAATTCTGTCTTGCTTTTGCTTGCATTTTTGATTTTGTTTGAAAATTTCGCTTTTGCTTGTAATTGTTTTAAAATGTTTATTTTAAGTAAAGCACTTGGAGTTGCATTCTATGTATGAGTGGTGCTATAAAAACAAAGTTAGTATTGTTATTATTATTATTATTATCATTATTATTATTATTATTATTATTATTATTATTATTATTATTATTATCAGCAAAACCATTTTGGCAATCAAGCACGTAAGTCAACATACTGTCCATTTATTTAAAAGCCCACTATACAGACTGCACCGTGCCGTAATGTAACACCAGACCTGATGTGTGTTTTCCAGGTCGGAGCATCTGGAAGGCGAGGCGGAGAGGACAGTGTTCTCTGACCTTGCTGATGACACAGTGACCTTGACCCCGGGCCGACCGGCGCTCCTGCTCAGCAGCACCAGCTGGACGGGTCAGTGCTCATACTGTACTGATACTACACTGATACTGTACTGATACTACACTGATACTGCACTGATACTGTACTGATACTGCAGGAGGAACACCAGGAGACTTACAGGAGGCTAAGAAACATGACATGGATACATGTACATTCATATACATTTAGCACATTTAGCTCTTGTTCATGCTACAGAGGTGTGACCAAGTCAACTTTGCTCAAATCCCAAGTCAGTCTCAAGTGTAGTCAAGTCAAGTCTCAAACAATTAAAATTGTCATGTGACTCGAGTCCCCACCTCTCATATGCTCTGGATTCACATTTTGCTCCTCTATTATTTGATAATGTTGTAGTTCATTTTTACTTTTCATTCATATATTTCTACTGAACATGTTCTAGTGTTTAAACACCCCATTTTGCTGTATTCTTATTTATATCAATTTTTCTTTCCTATTTTCCTTTGCTGTATTCAGTTATTACAATTTTCAAGTTTGCCTATGGGGATCAATAGTTTCCTCCTGTTTCCTCCTGTTTTATCTTATTGGGTTGAAGCTCTGGGTCTTGTAGACAGATTTGATCTGTACAGCACATCATTACATTAAAGAAATGAATTGCATCTCCACTTTGACTATTACATTTATTAAACACACCATCACCAGTTCTTTGCTGTCTGATAATCAAACAGGTTTCACTTTCTTTCCACAGAGGATGAAGATTTCTCCATCCTGCTGAAGGCTCTCGAAGGTAGGAGAGGCTTCACACTGCTGCGCTTTAATTTTAATTTAAACTGTGTTTTTAATCATGTTTCACCTCAGACTTGTTTCCGTTTCAACAGAATACGAAGGCTTCATCAAAGGAGGAGCTTCCTTGCCGTCTTTGGTCTGTGTGATCACAGGTAATCCTCTGAGAACCAACATTAAAAGATTAAAAGTGTCACAATTATGGTAATCTTGGTTTTAGTTAAGCCTAACACTGATAATTTGTGAACCTGTGTGTGTGTGTGTGTGTGTGTGTGTGTGTGTGTGTAGGGAAGGGTCCTCAGAAGGAGTACTATAAGAAACTGATAGCCTCCCTCCATTTTGAGCATGTGACGATCTGCACTCCCTGGCTAGAAGCAGAAGACTACCCCGTCTTACTAGGTATGGCTGGTACACACACATTCATACAGTGTGTGTGTGTGTGTGTGTGTGTGTGTGTGTGTGTCACCATAGTGTGACATCTAAACATGTGGGTGCATATGTGACACTGTGGGAGTTCCTCTCCTTAAACTATTCAACCTATATCCAGTTCATAAATCTTCTCCACTGTCTGTTCTAAACAGCCGGTGTCTGGTCGCTCTTTCCTGTGGAAAAATCCTCTGCTGCACAGGAAGTGATGCGTTTTACATTTCCGGTTTGTTTGGAATAAACAGAAGAAGAAGAACTGGGTAGTTAGCATGAGCAGTGATAGCCACCATGGCTGAACAGACAGAGAAAAGAGAAACTCAAACTGCAGCAACATAAAATCCAAGCTCCGCCCACACTGTTTGATTGACAGGTGATCTGTGGGAAATGCAGTGCAGAGAACAGCAATGAGTGCATTATCGCTTCAACCATTCCTTTACCAGACTCTCTCTCTGTGTGTGTGTGTGTGTGTGTGTGTGTGTGTGTGTGTGTGTGTGTGTGTGTGTGTGTGTGTGTGTGTGTGTGTGTGTGTGTGTGTGTGTGTGTGTGTTGCAGGCTCAGCAGACCTGGGTGTCTGTCTCCACAAGTCGTCCAGCGGTCTGGATCTGCCCATGAAGGTGGTGGACATGTTCGGCTGCTGCCTGCCCGTCTGCGCCATCAGCTTCAACTGGTGAGAGACTCAGACTTAGATCCCAGGATGGAGCTGTCAGTGGAGGTCATCTCAGGATCATAATAATAATAATAATAATAATGATCTTTATTATATAGCGCTTTTTAAAACAAAGTTACAAAGTGCCTCACAAACAGAGATAAAAGACAAAGGATAGATCAATAGGTCAGTGAGGTAAAAGTAATAAAACAGAAATTAATACTACTACTACTGTAACTATTACTGTACCAGTAGCACAGTGATCTTTGGCTGGGATGATAACTTTGCTGCTTAATGAATCTGTGAAAAATAATCTTGTAGTGTGCATCTACTCTAAAACAACAATCTGTGTTCCCAAGTTTACATGAACTGGTGAAGCATGAAGAGAACGGGCTGATCTTCAGAGACTCTGAGGAACTGGCTGAGCAGCTTAAGGTGAGAGAAACACGTTGGTGCTTTCTGTGTGTTTCTACAGCCAGCAGGCACATACATGTACTGTGCATTAGGGATGGGACGATATATCGAAATTCAATAAATCGCAATACAAAAATGTGACAATATGTATCGTGGGTCAGAAAAATGAACGGTGATATTAGCTCCATTTTATTCTGCTGTAGTAATCACAAATGAGACGCTTGCCCATCACAGTTTCACAAGCTCTCTATCCAAATTATATTATTGTCACTTTGCAATGACATTTTTAAATTGTTTACATTCTAGCAGCCAATGGCATCGCTAGAAAGGTGTGTGGCTCAGAAATCAACATAATTCTGCACAGTCAGACTTCGTTGTCACTGAACTTTTATTGATCATCGTATCGTGGTTGTATTGAATCCTGAACCCCATATCGCGTATCAAATCGTATCGTGAGATAAGAATATCGTCCCATCCCTGCTGTGCATACAGTATCTTTTAGATTTGACCAGTTTAATGCCAAAAAAATACAAAGATTTAATGTTTCCCCCAAAATTGTATTCCTATTTCATCAACACAACTAATGAAAGTTGTAAAACTATAAATGGGCAGAATAATAAAAAAGACGCCAGGAAATTAATTGTTTAGGAACATGAAGTCCAACTGTGTTCAGTAAAGCAGATAGGATGCATATTGTACTACTTTAAGATATAGTTTAAGATATTTTAATGCTTCTATTTAGATCATTAAATACCCTTTAGAGACCTGTGGATGGCCTGTACCTGCACTTAGCTTCTGCCCTCTTCTTCCTTTGATCATCCCATGTTAATGTGTTTTGGGGCTGTGTGTGTTTCCAGTCCCTCTTGTCAGACTTTCCCAGTGCGGAGGGCAGACTGGGCGTGTTCAGGAGGAACCTGCGGGCCAGCAGGGGGCAGCGCTGGGACGACAACTGGGACCAGAACGTCCTCCCGTTGATCTCTGCTGCACAGTAGACACTCAGGTTCTACTGGTTTGGATTGAAGCCGCTGATAACTGGTATTTTGTGCTGATGTTCAGTATCTTTAAATTTGACCATTTTCATTCCAAAAAAGTTACAAGTATATTCAGCGTTTCTTCCAGGAATTGTATTCTTGGCAGAGAGGAAAAGTCTCTGAAACAGCATTTAGACCATCATGGGACACTAAAACTCTCCACTGAAACCCAGGATGATATGATGATGATGATGATAAAATATTCATCCATACTTGTGTGGAATTTGATCAATGTCATATTTTTCAGGTTCAGGGCCTCCCAAAGACGATCATATGTAATCAAACTCCATCGTATCAGAGGGAGATGACACCGACCGGAGAATTTTGTAATGAAAGGCCAATATCGGCAAACCGATATATCGATCTATCCCTAGCGGACAGACACTGCTGAAATCACCACAGCACCAGGCCATCAGGATGCTAGATCAGCATGTGGATGACTTTGGAAAACCACAGGAGCAACGTTAGAACAACGTCAAGATGAAAATGGACAATGAACCGGCGAGAAAACCAAAGGAAAATATCAAGGCTGTTACCTTGGAACAAGACGGCTAATGTCAGGGAGTTAGAGTGTGAACATAAAGAGAGGATGAGAGTAGGTCGGTCTGCTGGGCGTAGATTAGCAGCAGGTTAGTGGATTCTCATAGTGTAGATATGGGATGTTGGCAGTTTGAAATGAGATTGAAAAGGACTTTCTTCTCTCTGTCATGTAGGAACAACACCATGACTTTAAAATCGGGTATTGGATGTATTTTGCCTCTTCTTGACATGAGGGAGAAGGTTAGGCTGCGTTCAAGAGAAGCCAGAAAGTCAGAAATTCCCACTTCCTACTAGGTCACATCACCATAGCAGCAGACACTGTAAACAAATCAAGTTCAATTCTCAGCATTTCATGAGCTTACATAGATAAGAAGGGCTCAAGGGATCATGCAGTTGTTTGACAGCAGTGAAAAGGTCCTGTGCAATTAACAACACCACATACATTTCACATAAATTATTAGAACACAGAAAATGTCGATTTATTTTTTTGCTCATAATTGAATAGGGCTTTGCACTTTGCAGCTGTGGCCCATGTGAAACCTAATGCCATGCTTATCTAGCTGTCAAAACACCTGTGTGGTAAACAGTTCAACATATACATTTTTAATTTAAAATTCCACTTACAGTTGCTTAGGTTCTATGCTAACGAGCTAGCTAATGTCGCCAAATTGAGTTCAGGAATGAAACATCTGGGGATTTCCGACCTCTGACTTTGAACAGAACGCAGCATTATTCTTTTAATTTGAGTCCTTCACATGTTAAGGAAAAGAAGCGCAGCACTAATGCAGGTGAGATGAATGAAGAGATCACCGGTACTGCTGGAGAGGAATCAATCAGAGCTTTAATCTCTCCGTCTGTACAAACCTGCTCATTCCAGCAGGATTTCCTACTTCAGAGCACTTGAATGTATGAATGAGACTTTGATACCGTGTACATTTGTAAATAAAATCTTTATTGTGCTACAGTGGTGTCATATGTACAGTTTAATCAGCTCTATGGCAGAGACTCTGTTGTAAGGGAAAACATGGCTGACTGGTCCTGTGATCACATCGTGGCTGATCCCCGCGCTCTCTGTCAGAACAAACACACATGGTCGTTTCACACGTCAGAAGTTGGAATTATTGATCGATAAAACTATTTGCAGCATCCTGGGATAAGTAGCAACAAAGAGTTAAGTAACTTCACAAAATCACTGATATTTATATAATGAAATTCAAGTGGGATTTCTTACTAAACTGTAACTAATGCTGCATTCATGTCATATGGGAAAGACTGAAGATTCAATACTGATGTCAGCTACAAGGGAATACTTGTAATCACGTGTAGGGAATGTTATTCAACTCCACATAGAACAGACAAAATGAAGGTCAAGTCACTTTACGGATACAACTCTTAAAATATCATAGCAGGACACAAATACTGGCTCAATTTTTGGTTTGTGGTTGACATTACAATGTTTGTTTTGCTGTAAAACATGAACTTAGATGTATCATCACGCAGAGCATGTATGTTACATGTGAAACCAAAGTCTACAGAAAACTCCAATCGTGGTTTCTCAGTGTCATGGTTTCCAACACTGAACATTTCCAAGTCGGTGCTTTGAACCGTCAGCTCGTTCCGACAGTTATTCCCTTGTGATATGAATGCAGCGTATTGAAAATGTAATGAAAACGCTCAAGTTTCCTCACACCAACACATCCTGCTCTTACCCAGCTGGAGCTTAAAGCAGTTGTATGTGTCGGGGTTTCGTATCGTAGAGGAGATGAGGACCTCCGGGGGGCCTTCGGGGGGAGACGAGCCCCTCAGGATCCTGGACAGCAGCTTCACCAGACAGCCAATGACGTCGGGGTCGTACACCACATCTGGACCACGGGGGGGGGGGGGACAGTTCAGGCTGGTTAATCATCTGCTGTTTTAATGATCTGACATCAGCGGCTTATTTTACAATACATGTATTAGCTCCAAAATGCATTATCAGTATAATTTTATATTGTGAAACATTGCGATTTAGGTTCGACCAACATGGGTTTTTGAAGGCCGATAACAATATTTTTAGATTGAAGTCGCCGATTGCTGATATTTGACCATTTTAACGTAAAAAAATTGCAATGATTCCCAGAGAATTTTCTTCTTGTCAGGGTGGAAAAGCCTCTGAGACATGTAGAGCATCATGGGACACTAAAACTCTCCACTGAAACCCAGACCGATGAAATTCTTTTAGGGTTAGCGGCTCTTTAAGACGGGATGACCCACCCACATCTGCTATTGGCTAGTCTTTGGTGCCGGGTGATGTCATCTTCTATAGAGTACAACAGGTGGTGACATCACCTGGCGCCAAAGATCAGCCAATAGCAGATGGCAATTTCCGCAGCATGCTTTTTACCATTAGATGTGAGGCTTAACACAGATTTGGGTTTGGGGTTTAGTTCCTCTTTAACGCCCCGGCACATAATGAGACTAAACTATTACCTGCGGCGATAACGATGTTAGCCCCGATCTCTCGGAGCCGCTCCTCGGTCGCCGCCCCCCAGTCCAGCTCCTCCACACGAACCCCGGGTCCGGTCCGGCCGTCCAGCCCGTTCAGCCGCACGTTGTCCCGCAGCTTCTGCAGCACGCTGCGGTGGCAGTCGCTGAACACGAACCTGGACGGGCCGCAGGAGCGACACACGGTGATGCCGGTCAGCCCCACACCGCTGCCCAGCTCCAGCACCGTCCTGGGAGGGAGGGGGGAAACAGTTAAAGCAGGAGCCAGCAGGCGATACGGGCGGGACGGTTTGTCACTGGTCAGTCTCTTCACACCGTCCAGCCTGTGCTCCATCTCTGGTTCAATTTGAAACACTTTGACGGAGACCAAAAAGGTGAAACAAGTGTCAAACCATCTGCATCCCACGAGGAACAGGTTCCCATTACACACACACACACACACACAAATATTTGGAAAATCCACAGTATTAACTTTTCACTAGGGTTCCACTGATTTGGGTTTTTGAAGGCCAATAACCATTTTTGGATTGAAGCTGCAAATATCTGATATTATGAGCTGATATTCACAAATGCCAAAAATGTATGCATTGATGGTCACAACCAATGAGCAAGCTATTGCTAACATGGTTCCCTTTACACACACCAATGTGGAAAATCTGCAATATAACTTTTCAAGTGTAGGAGAGGGCGACTGCAGAGAGACCCAACACTGTAACATCTCCTCTGCCTGGGACCTGGGACACCATGGACTTCTCCAAGGAGTGTGAGGATCTTCTGCGAGCCCGGGCCCCCTCAGACACAGCAGGGCTTCCATCCTCCGCTCCATCCACCATCCTCCAGTCTATCCACCATCCTCCGCTCCATCCACCATCCTCCACCATCCTCCACCCCATCCACCATCCTCCACTCCATCCACCATCCTCCACTCCACCCACCACCCTCCACCCCATCCACCATCCTCCACTCCATCCACCATCCTCCACTCCACCCACCATCCTCCACTCCACCCACCATCCTCCACTCCACCCACCATCCTCCACTCCATCCACCATCCTCCAGTCTATCCACCATCCTCCGCTCCATCCACCATCCTCCACCATCCTCCACCCCATCCACCATCCTCCACTCCATCCACCATCCTCCACTCCACCCACCACCCTCCACCCCATCCACCATCCTCCACTCCATCCACCATCCTCCGCTCCATCCACCATCCTCCGCCCCATCCACCATCCTCCACCCCATCCACCATCCTCCACTCCATCCACCATCCTCCACCCCATCCACCGCTCCATCCATCCATCATCCTCCACCCCATCCACCATCCTCCGCTCCATCCACCATCCTCCGCTCCATCCACCATCCTCCACTCCATCCACCATCCTCCACTCCATCCACCATCCTCCACCCCATCCACCATCTTCCACTCCATCCACCATCCTCCACCCCATCCACCGCTCCATCCATCCACCACCCTCCACTCCATCCACCATCCTCCACTCCATCCACCATCCTCCACTCCATCCACCATCCTCCACTCCATCCTCCACTCCACCCACCATCCTCCACCCCATCCACCATCCTCCACTCCCTGCTCATCACATCACTGCACACAGCTACAGTCCCACAACTCATCTAATCATCTACCACCACCCCCCTTCCAAAGAGGCCCCATCCATCTGAACTCAAGCATTTCAGACCTGTGGCTCTCGGCCCCATAATCATGAAATGTTTTGAAAGACTGGTTTTAAACACAATTCTCCTAGCTGTTAAACCAGACCTAGACCCATACCAAGTTACATATAGATGCAGTAAGGGGACAGAGGACGCTGCTGCATGTCTGGCCCACTTGGACGAACATGAACACACACACAACCATTAGTTTAGTTTCAGGCGGAGTTTTGCGGTAACCCAACAGCTTGTTTCTGTTGGGTTACCGCAAAACTCCGCCTGGCTGCCCGGCTGAGCGGCGGCTCTGCAGGTTTCCTCTCTGTGTGGAGGACAGGAAGCTCTACCTGCCGCTGAAGGCCTGCTGGTTGTCCAGCGCCCACTCTGCCAGGTAGAGGCCGGCCTCCCAGGTCACCAGGCCCGTCGTCCCGTCTGAGATCACTGCAACGCTCTCCAGCAGGCTGACCGCACCGCCGCAGGGCTGCAGGACACACACACACACACACACACACACACACACACCAGTATCGAGATTTTATTGTCAGCATTTTCTGTTTTTCAGTTCTGGTATGAATTGGTGCTCATGTGGCATTATAAGGCATCATAAGTGCATCAACTGTATGGTTAATGACATATTGAATTAAGTGTAATTTTCTGATGTTTTCCTGATAATTATATTACAAGAAAAGTTTATCTATGCTACTAATGGGCTCATAATCTGCTTCTATCACAATTGTTATCTTTTATTTAAAAACTGGCAAAATGAGGTATGGTAGGAATATTATTTGAAAATTTTAAAAAAAACATTACCATTCGGCTCAATAGGATGAACATTAATTTGATTATTTAACATGTGATTTTGCTTACATGAGCCATATCGTGATATATATCTATCGAAAAAATCCTTATGATTATTGATTTCAACCATATTGCCCAGGCCTAATTTTACAACACCATCGATATCTTGACAAATTCTTGGATCGTGTTCTTCTAACTGAGTGTGTGGTTTTCATCCATCACATGATAAGTGAAGGTACCAGTATGTAGCTCTTGTAGCACTCTGCTCCCTCCTCGGCTCCCAGCACCTGCCCCAGAGCGTCGTACAGCTCGTCCAGAGGCTCCGCCTCCGCCGCCTCCTGCTGCGGACAGACAGCAGACCAAACTCAGAAGAGTCCGGCTGGACCGAGTCCTGCAGGGAAACTCTGCAGCACCGAGCTCACTTTGCCTCTCTGGCATCAGTTTGTGCGTCTGCCTCCTCCTGCAGAACAAACCTGTCCTAATGCTGTTTAAAAAGGAGGTGACGACTTTACTGTGGAACAAACTGAAGTGCTGAGTGTCAAGACCATTTACTGCCATGTATATCCTATGATATTTTGATTTTGTGTTTTCTGTGTTTTTGTGTCATTTGCTTATTTTGTCTTCCACCAAGGAACACAATGGAAATAAGAAGTAAAAGCTGAGTTTGGGCTTGAGTTTTTGCACAATTTGTTGGGCTACAAAATTATTTTAAAATGAAATTACTTGAATTTTTTTTTACTGAGACCTATACAATGTTTTCTATTACACTAATTTAACAAGAATATTTTGTATATTTTTATGAAGCTATAAAATTCTAATACTATAAATGAAAAATAGGGTGTGCAAAAGTAAGCGCACCCCTTGTTTCATTAGAGCTAAATTATGTCACTGACAAATATTTGATCAACATTTCATATCTTGTGCTGCTCAGATCTCATATTCAGGTTGTAGCTGCAGGTTTTGAACATTATTAGTTATAGTTATTCTGCCTTTCTAGCCAATAAAAGCTGATATCTCAATGGATTCAGTCTCAGAAAACAGGAGCACAGTGTGGAATGTGAGCTTCACTTCTGGGTGGCATGGAGTCCACAGCGGTCAGGTATTTCTCTGTTCCTCAAACCAAACGCTCCTCCTTCATCACACAAGAAAATCAACACAGATTTTGCCAGCGCCGATCAAAACGTTGTGCTTATAATCGAGGTGGTTCAGGTAAAAATACAATGTTTCCATCACCGATCAAAGCTTTGTGATTATGATTTAAGCGGTTTGTTTCAAAATGCTACACATGCCATTCTGTGGAGAAAAGGGAAATTAAGTTCTGTGCTCAAATATAGAAAAAGTAGAATCGACTGGATCCTCTGAAATGTTGCATTTGTGGAAGCAAGTGACAGCTAATAAATTCAGTAATACACAATGTTAGCAAGCTTTACTTCCATACCAGCCTCAAAGATTAGGTATTAGAAAATTTCCCAATAGTGGCTGTAACACATTGGAAGAAAGCTCCAGCTGTATTATATGAACCACACTGATGAGACACCAACCCTCCTGATGAGCTCGGTGAGGAACAGCCTCCTGTACTTCACTGACGGCGGATGCTTCTGGCACAGAGGGTGTAAACACGTCTGTCAGAGAGAAACTACAGATTATTACTCACTTCACTGATACTGTGGGGCTATTTTTAGGATTTGAGCAGCAGGTACACAGACCGGCAGTGAGCTGAAGAGGAATGCATGTAGGCTACTTACCTGTTTGAGGATATCTGAGACCAGTTCTGAGGTTTTCTCGTTTGCAAGTTCCTTTTCAAGAAACTGTGAAGACACACAGGATCAGAGTGGGTTAGAAATGATCAAGTGGCATTTGTGGTTTTCTCTATTGCATGGAGAGAGCCATTCCTACCATTTAATGAGTGGATTGTGATTCAAAACCTGCTGATGTTATGTTGCTTTGCTTATAGACAAAATATATATCCCCGGTAGAATCTGACTTAAGACCTTCTGTGAATTGCTAGGGTCCACTCTTGAATTCGGCTACAATCTTTACGACTGGTTCGTCTGTTATATTTGCACAATCTTCTTCCACCAAAATACACCGTGGAGGGCATGAGAGAAAGGTGCGAACAAATTCTGAAAATTTAGATTTTACTGCAAATTAGGAGCTGGTAGGTGGATCATGTGTATGCCGAATTTACTAGAACACTCCATCTGTTAGTAACGGGTCTTGAGTCTGTTATACGATGTGTGTGCGTTTACCAATAAGCGAGGAAGCATTAAACAGCCTGATATTTTAATTGAATTTGGTTACAACGCCGCCAGCCGTACTTACAGTCCAGGGAAATGTAGCCAGGCGCCTCATAGCAAAAAAAGACACCTGGAAGTCATGTAAGATGTCGGTTGTATTCCCTGCGGTTTGATCCCCTGGCTGCTGAGCGTTCATCATTCTGAACATGTGTTTTTGGTTTCCACATTGTTTACTTCCTCATTACCCATAAGGCACTTCGTCTCTTGCTAGATGGTGGTAGGTCTAGTTTACAAGTAGCTAATATTGCAACGCAGTTGGACAATGGATTAACACATGGGCTACTGTAATGCGGCATGATTAACAGAAAGTGATTTTTTTTTTTACTAAATACATAATGTCTTGAAGATTAATTATTGTCCAATACAAATAGCGCAAAGCCACACCTTCACTCAGACTACCTCTCTCTCATTATCTCTCCAAACACTATCTGTCCAGTCAAGTTAAAATAGACTTTTTAATTAACATCGACCCATTTAACACTGCCATTAAAAATGACTCATTGCGGCGATGGGTTTAGTTTACGTTCCGTGTAAACCCAGTGACTGCTTTCATGCAATCTTGATCCATTAAAGATCAGCAGAATGTACATACATACATATATTTTTTCCTGGAGGTTTTCACCCGCTCTTTTCTTGCTGTGTCATTACAGACAAAGATAACTTCTTTACAGTTAGGCCAACTCCTCATTCACACACAATCCTCTGACAGCAACAGCAGCCCAACTGACATTTACTGGTAAGTCAGTAGTTCTTACTATATTTTAATATCCTTTGTTAAACTAGTTCTTTTGCTGGGATATAGGCTTCTACTTAAACCAATCAGCTGTTTCTGTGACCATGAGCAGTGAATGCCCAAAAAATAACTGGTAAAGATGAATGGATCTGTGCATCTGTTAATTAGCATGTTTTACATGTCCCTTCTGTAAGACTAAACATATTGTTTTGAAATCATGTAAACAAATAAACAAGCAAACGGACGATTAAATAAATAAATACATAGATAAATAAATAAATAAAACAAAATACATTATGTGTATACATATGTGGCCCTAGAAGACTAGGGCCACAAGTGATTTTTCTTTTTTTTCCACCTTAAATATCAAATATTTCACCTCTTGCCCTCAGCCTCTTCCGTGTAGAATAGCTATCTAAGCAAATAAAAACATGCACTCCGAAAAGTAAACTGACAGTGAACTATGACAGCACTGCAATCATGAACGTGTGTTTCCTACCGGAGCGTTTTTTGCAACGGACTGTCAACAAAAAAGATGGCGGCCTTCTCTACCTAGCTTACTGATGGAAGGTAAAAGCCTGTGCTGCTGAAGGTAACTGATTTATATTCTGCACCGACAATATTACTGTTATACAATCGGACCTTTACTCGGTATGCTGTGCACTGTAGGTTCAGCGGTCAGACAGAGTTCACTCGCTCTGATTTTGGAGACTTTTGTCGATGAAGGACTGTGGTGAACTTGAGCTGTGGTGAACTAGAGGAAGCATTTGTAAGTTAGTTTTGAGGACAGAAAAACCCCAGCTCATTATCATTTAAATCTTACTATTCGTAGTCATATCCCGCTGATTCGTTTTCTGTAGCGCGCTAGCTAATATTATACTGATGTTGTCCGAGTTTTTTGTGCGAGCTTGCTAATTCTTGCCATTGAAATCAATAGCAGCTCTGCCCTAGGCGCTGTTGCCATAGCAGCACGCACCAAGCTCAATATTTGAAGGGCAAAAAAGAGGACAGCAGCCCAACAGTCCCGATCCGTTCCCTTCTTTGTCCAAACTCAATTCAAAAATCTGGCAATTTTATTCTGCCTTGCGTATCAAACATATACACCTCGTAGAAGATGAAGTAAGACTTTTTACGAATAATTATGATTCACTCCTCAATTCGGCATACGTCAAATACACAAAATAGCACTTAATTCAATAAAATCCCAACTTTTAGAAGTGGTTCGTCTTTCAAAATAATAATAATGGGCAGTAGCGAGCAGTCTGAACCAATTATATCAAAGTTGAGATTTTATTGAAATGAACTGCTGGTTGGTGGATTAAATGTATGCCGAATTTCCCAACAACCTCCAGTGGTGCGTAAAAGGTCTTAAGAGCTGTTGTACGAGGTGTGTACATTTGCCTATACGTTAAATTACTTGATTTTTGAATGCCGTTTGGCGTGACGAACTCTCCAAGACAGAACGGACGGGCTGGCAGTAGCGGAGCTGCTCCTGCTGGGTCATAAATCTGGAATAAAATTGAGAACTGAGACGCATCTGCCTTTCTCCCTGCAGAGGAAGAAGTCACCTCGCCTGGCCGTTTCCTTCTCAGACCACAGAGTGTCTGGAGCCGCAGCAGCAGTCATGGTGCTGAAGATCTTCTTCCCTCAGTGCTGTAACCGGGCGGACAGCGGGCTGCTGGTGGGCCGCTGGATCGAAGGCCACGACTCGGCCGTGGTCCTGGCTGTCATCCACTACCCCTTCATCCCCGGACAGGTCAAGCAGTACATCCAGCAGGTCGGTGGAGCACAGACAGGAGAGAGGCCTCTGTCCTCTCTGTGTCTGGACCAGGGTTCCACTGATACAGGGGTTTGCTGATATATCTGGCCGATATTGGTCTTTTATTAAAAATTGGATATCAGTCAATCAGTGTGGTCCACCTCTGAAATTATATATATGATTACATATTTTTGTGTATTCGATCAATACTACACAGGGTGTCCCCCTGACCTAAATTGATTATAATGCAGCATCAATTGGATTCCACACAGGCATACATGAATATGTCTTCTTCGTCTTTTTTTTCTTTCTCTTTTTCCTTCTTTTTCTTTTTCTTCTTCTTCTTCTTCTTCTTCTTCTTCTCCTTTTTTCTTTCTTCTTCTTCTTTTTCTTCTTCTTCTTCTTCTTCTTCTTCTTCTTCTTTTTATTAATATTATTATTATTATGGAGAGTTTTAGTCACCATGGTGTGTTTTCAAGGCTTTTCCAGCTTGACAAGAATACAATTCTGGCAGAGACACAAAATACTGTTTTTGTTTTTTAATTTCTGGCATGAAAATGTTTGAATTTTAATATATTGAATATCGGCACAAAATATCAGTATTGGTAATGGCCTTCAAAAACCCATATTGGTCGAACCCTAGTGTCAGTGTCTGTCTATGTAGCTGTGCATTCTTGTGCATGTATTCCTACAACATATGAAATGTTTAATTTCAAAAACACTGCAGTACTTTAGTTGGACTTCAACTCGCAGCCTGTTTCAACGGATCTGTCTCACTCCCTCACCCCCCTTCCCTCCCCCCTCCCCTCCCCTGACCCAGATGCAGGCCCAGAGCCGGGTGGAGCTGTCGGTGCTGGGATCGTGGAGTTTACCCAAAGAGGGCCAGGAGGGCATGGAGAGCTTCCTCAGGGACCTCAGCACCATCTTCCCCCAGGGACGCTGGCTCCAGATCAGCCGCCAGATGGGCAAGACGGGCTTCGCCTGCCAAGTCCTCAACCGGGACCAGAGTAAGGCGCTCGCACTGGGGAGAGCAGCTCAAATGTTCTTCTTTGACTAGTTGGGTTTATGGTAATGAGGTTTTCAGGTGGGGGAGTGTAGGGCCGGACAAGAATAACATTCTGGGAGAAACACTGAATACTTTTTTTTATATTTTGGCACGAAACTGGTCAAATTTAAAACTCAAACCCAAATCTGTGTAAAGCCTTTTTACCATTACATGTCAGGCTTTAGGTGGGTTTGGGTGTTAGTTACTAGATACTAGATATTGAATATCAGCACAAAATCACAGTTTCAATCCAAAAATATCGGTTGCAGAGTTCAAAAACCTGTATTGGTCGAACCCTAGAGGAGTAGACTGATGTGTTTTCCTGGTTCCTCTTTGTGTGTTTTTTATATACAGTAGTGTTGCCACCAGCTGCACCACAACCAGTGCTGCCACCACTTCTCCATTTCTCTCCTTTGTCTCCTGTTTAATTATGCTGTTTATTATCTGAGATGAATCATTAAGAAAAAACAAGGAAGATGGCCTGTTGACTCCTCTTTTTAGTGAAGAAGAAGGTATTGAGTTGATGATGTGTTTTTGTGTCACTGCCAGATGGGAAAGCAGTTCAGAAAGAGGTGAAGAAGAAGAAGGAGAATGAGGAGGGTGGAGGTGAGAAAGAGGAGGAGGAGGAGGAGGAGGAGGAGGAGGAGAAGGTGATCTTCGTCCACTACGAGCAGAGGAAGGCGATGCTGTCACAGCTTCACCCCGAAGAGAACGGGGTTCCTGACGCCACGGCCGATCCCCCGTCCGAGCTGAGACAGGTAGAGGAAGACACATTTGTCCCCATGTCAGGTGACGGGTCTTCATGTTTCAAAGAAAAAATAAATGATCATGCTCACCTCACTATATCCAAAAATACATACAGGTGCACTTTGACTGGTTCATTTCCTCAGATATTGGACAGGACAAACTCCAGTGAAAGTGCATCCATGTGCATTTTTTAAATGTATTCATTTTTCTGTGTTTATTTTACTTTTTCATTGAAACTTGAAGACCTGGACCCCAATGTCACCCATAAGTGAACCTCACATCCCACACACGCCTCTCCCACCTCTCTCCAGGTGTTCCAGACGGTGGCCCACAGCGAGCCTCTGTTCTTCCTGGACCGGTACGACGACGGGCCGCTGAAGTCGACCCACTGGCAGTCGGAGGGGCGCGAGGCCAGCATCGTGGTGGAGCTGCTCAAACAAGCCTCCGTCCCGCTCTGCCTGCTGGTCAGCTGGCTGCTCTCTGTGTGGACCTGGATCTGTAACATACGGTGAGGGGGAACAAACCTCAGAAATAATCCAAACTAATCCATTCATCTTTTAAAAACAAACAAAATGTAGCTCATGACATAGAAAATGCAACACACCCTTCGTTCCTCACGTTTTCCTAACAGAGTTGGATAAGATAAGATAAAATATACTTTAATTGTCCCCTCAGGGAATTTTGTCTTGGACTCTGCTGTAGTTTCACAGTATGAATGCAACATAGCAGCATCATAAAAAAACACAACATGAACATAGTGACAGCAGCATCATCAATGGCACAACGTCAAATACCAACACAGCACAACAACAAATATAGCGTCAAAAACACATCAGCAGCAGATGTCGGCTTTTTAGGTGGTACATCACTGTTGTTGTACTTGTGTTGTATTTCAGCTGTGTGGCAAAGCTTGCAGTGAACATCGTCATCTTTTCATTTTAGACCTGTGAGCCTGGTCTGTTTCATCACAGTTACTTAGCGCCCCCTTGTGTTGAATTTAAAATAATGATTTCACTAAAAACTCCCACTGGTGCAGTTTAAGACGAGACCACACATTGGTCAGTTTGATCGTTTAATTCATAAGCTTGTTCGATCAAATTCTTAACGGCAGTTAATCGATCATCGATTAATCATTTACAACCTTAATGGGAACACACACGCACACACACTTTCGTAGTGTAGGTTTTGACCAATATGCGTTTTTGAATTTGCTTTTGGATAGAAACTAAAGAATATCTTTAAATTTGACAATTTATTCAGTGTTTGCCCCAGAATTCTGTTCTTGTCAGGATGGAAAAGCCTCAGAAGCAGCATTTACACCACTATGGGACAGTAAAACTCTCAATTCGACAATAAATTTGTCATCAAACTGCATCATGTCCATCATATCAGAGGTGGACGACACTGACTGACCCATATCTGATCTTTAAGAAGAAGTCAATATTGGACCCATGTATCAGTCTGAGCTAAGTCCCAACACTGTAAGCCAGTAATCTTCCTTCTTCTCATCAAACGGTATCGTCTGCTCTCTTGTCTCCTCCTGTAATCGTGCGTCCCAGGATCCTCAGTGTTTACCCCGTGCGTTTCCTGTCCAGCAAGCTGTCGACCTGCGTCCAGCTCAGCTACAGGACCGAACACATGAAGACGCTCAGCTCACCGAAGCCGGCCGCCACACACACACACTTCATGAGGTGAGTGTGGGACGACCGAGCTAGAAGCACTGAGGACCGGTCCGGACTTTGTCTCTACACATTATTCCTACATTGCACTAGAGACAACACACTGCATGACTTTGTTTTTGCAACTATATGTAGTTGTACTATGGAGTATATGTATTATAGATATGTATTTATGTATTATAAAACCGTCTCAGGAACAAGTGCATCAGTTGTGTTTATTTATTTGATCAAACTAAGCACTGAATAACAATCCTCAATCAAATAAAAAACAAGATAAATGATTATAATAAAATGCAAAATAGGCTCCATAACATATCTTAGAGGATGTAGAGGCTTATTTATTTACACTGGTGAAAAAGCTTATTGACGGACTCTCAGAAACAGCTAATACAGAATAGGTTAACAGATAAAAACATCTTATTAACAGATAAAGAACAGTAGGTTTGGCCTAATAAAACAGAATTTATTTAGCTGCATAACCAAGGTTCCTCTTCTAAACGATAGCTGCTCTGCTTATGAACTTCACAAACAGCATTTCAGCATTTTCACATCAGGAAAGCTAGAAAAGTTTTATATTGTACCAAATCTTTCATTAATTTGAAGTCTTTCTTAAGTACTTGGCAGATGGATTAGCCCTGATACAGATACTATTGATAGACTCGTTATCGGTACTCCTCTAGTTCTTTTCCCCTCTGTCTGTCTCTCTGTCTGATAGGAAAGCCAACATCCTGGTGTCCTTCATGGTGGACGTGGCGCTCGGCCTGCTGCTCATCTCCTGGCTCTACAGAGAGAACCGCATCACTGTTCTAGCCAATACACTGGTGCCTGCTGCTGATGTACGTGTGTGTGTGTGTGTGTGTGTGTGTGACAATTAAGTATACACACAAGCACATTCTACCCTCTTTTTCAAATTGTACCCAAACGTCACATAGACAGAAATAAAACGCCGTCTCTTTCATCTCTGTAAATTGAAGTATTGAAGTATCATGGGTTCAGACGTCAGTTGAAACCCGAAATGCGATGGATTTATTCTTGAAAGATTTACATATGGCTGGAGTCCCGTGAATTTAATGATCTTTGCGAGAAGTTACGGTTTAGGAATTAATTTGACAACAAGGATCAAGTCAATTTTATTTATTACTCTTAACATATATCATTTGGTGGCCATTACTAATACGTCTACTTTTACTTAGATAAACCTTTGAATGCAGAACGTTTACTTTTAATGAAGTATTTCTCCATTATGGTTTTGCAACTTTTCCTTAAGTAAAGGATTTGAGGACTTTTTCCACCGCTGGTCCTGACCCTGTCTCATGTGGTTTTTCCGCAGCATGTGGCTAAAGAGCTGGAGGAGCTGCTGCAGTGGCTGATGGGAGCTCCGGCAGGGCTGAAGATGAACCGGGCTCTGGACCAGGTCCTGGGGCGCTTCTTCCTCTACCACATCCACCTCTGGATCAGTGAGTCACAGCACACACACACACACACACACATTCACACACTCAACCCGTCTAAACCCTATCCACTTATCGGTTACACACACAAAACACATACAGCATAACATATCTATCTTTTTTTGAAGTCCAATACCAATATTTTTGGATTGAAGCTGCCGATAGCCAATATTCAATATCTTTAAATTTGACCATTTTCATGCCCAGAAAATGACAAAAACATTGCATGTATTCAGTGTTTCCCCCAGAATTGTATTCTTGTCAGGGTGGAAAAGCTGCTGAATCAGCATGCAGCAGGTTCCTGCACAGGTCTGGAAAGTCCTGAAACGTATGGAAAAAGAATTTGGAAATTTCCAGGTCTTGGGAAGTTTATAAATTGCGCAAAAACCTAGGAAAACTATGGAAAAATAACGTTGTACTCTCCCAGTATACATACAGCTACACATTGTCTGTGGTTTTAGACTCCCATCATCACACATATTGTTTTGTATGAGGAGTCATCTTCATGGAGAGAAATGGCGTAGTCAGAAGGAGCGAGATGACTATCGGCAAAATTCAAGTCTGGAAAAAGTATGGGATTTTGAAATTGAGACTGTGTAGGATCCCTGATTTAGACCGTCATGGAACACAAAGGGTGTTTTCTAACTTATACTCTGTTTGGCAAGGCAAGTTTATTAATACAGCACATTTCATACACATCGGCAATTCAAAGTGCTTTACATAAATAAAAGAAAAATAAAGACATAGGTGTAGAAAGTGAAAGTGCATTAAAATCACATTTAAAAAGACAGTGCAAAAAGATAAATAAAGAAATTATAAAATAGAAAAGAATGAATATTCCAGTGCAGATGAGTGTTGCCCTAAATTTCTTAAAAAGCCCTGGCGAACAGAAAAGTTTTAAGCCCTGATTTAAAAGATTGTAAAGTGGAGGCAGACCTCAGATGTTCTGGAAGTTTGTTCCAGGCATGAGGAGCATAAAAACTAAAAGCTGCTCCTCCATGCTTTGTTCTGACTCTGGGAACAGTAAGCAGACCAGCACCTGAAGACCTGAATACCTGAGGGGTCTGGCGGCTTCGTAACACTGAAGGAGATCAGAAATGTATTTTGGTCCGAAATAGGGCTGGGTATCGGTACTCAATAACTTTAAGGTATCGACCGAAATAACCCAGTACCAAGTAGTATCGAAACTTCTCCAGTCAAACTACATGCATTCGATACTTTTTGTACACAGATCTAGAAAAAAATGACTATTTGTATGGTTTTGCTCGCAGCCAATCACCACAAGCGTTCTTCGATTTAATGCGACGTGTGATTGGCCCACTACCGCAGCAGCTACAACCCATACAGTCTGTGGTGAAGTCGAGCGCGGTGTGTGTGACGGAGTTGGCAGTTCAGCGTGCCGAGATGCCACCAAAACGTTAAAAAAAAAAGGTATCGAATGAAGTACTCTATTGGTATCGGTATCACTTTAAGGGTACTGGTATTGGTACTGGCATCGTAATTTTTTAAACGATACCCAGCCCTAGTGTGAAACCATTTAGTGATTCAGGACAGAAATATTGATCTCGGCATCTGTCTTCTCAAACTAATACCAGACGACCCCCCCCCCCCCCCCCCTCTTGACACACTGTCCCGTTCTCCAGGCTACATCCACCTGATGTCTCCCTTCGTCGAGCGGATCCTGTGGTACGGAGGCCTGTCCGCCTGCCTGGGCCTGACCTTTGCCCTCTCCCTGCTGTCTGACATGGTGGCCCTGCTCACCTTCCACATCTACTGCTTCTACGTCTACGGAGCCAGGTGAGGCCTCGGCACCTGACATCATGTACGGTGTTCCTACCGCCGGAAACAAAGACCCGGGGCTTTTCCCTGGCTGGTGTCTCCCTTACAATAATGTAGCTACTGCTGAAACGATTAGTCGATTAATTGATTAGTCAGTTAGAAAATGAATCGATTATTATTTTCATAATCGATTAATCGTTTTAGTCATGTATCAAGTAAAAATACCAAACATTTTCTGGTTACAGCTTCACAAATGCTGAAGATTTGCTGCTTTTCTCTGTTTCATATCTTTATAAAAATGAATACTTGGGGTTATTTTAGCTGCTGGTTAGACATCACTCTGGTTACTTGTGATGGGCAATTGTCATTATTTTTGACATTTTATAGATTAAAAGATTAATCGATTAATTGAAAATATAATCAGTAGATTAATCGGTAATGAAAATAACCGTTAGTTTGCAGCCCTAAGTGTAGCGGTGGGAGTGAAGGGATGCGACTCCACCTCTAACCCTCGGCCCTGTCCCATCTCCAGTCCTGGTTGCTGTGTTCTGGGAGCCTGTCATCCCAGCAGGTTGCAGGTTTTGGGAGACTCAAAACGAATCTGATTCCCGTCCCTGTGACTTTAGCTGAGCATGATCTGTTCTGAGATCTGTGCTGTAATTTACCTTCTGTGGCGTTCCTACCAGTTAAGAACACATGAAGAAACAGCTGAATATGAGCATCAGTCCAGACTTCAAGGCTTTCCAAGCATGAGGAACTGCTGGCTATCAGATGTCAACATCTGCCTCCTTCTACCCATAATCCCTTGTGTTTTGGGGTTGTTTCCAGCAGTTGGTGCAGAATACGCTCTCACTTCTAACGAACCGCATTGCAGTTCTCGTGTTAGAGGACTGAGACTCGCATTTCAAGGCGTCTTGGTGCCGTTATTTGGTGCCTCCCGAGTTTGAATGACATTATTCTGACCTGGCAAACAAATCGAACTAAAGGAGGAAACACAGAGTTCAAATAAACTGCTCCAAACACGCTTGGTGTGTGAACGTGCCCTAAAACTCTCCATTGAAAGCCATACTAATGTAGTCTTTATACATCAGTACTATATAGAGGTACATTAAGATCTGGGTTGGATGTGTTTGATAGTTTGAAATGGCTTCATCTAACTAGATAAAATGAATCATGGATGTCATTTTCCAAGTTTGTTTTTCAGAATTTGCCCAGTGTATTTGGGTTGTTTCATTTTGTGTTGTCCTGACCACACGCCTGATGAAAGACTTACAGATCGTGATATTAAGTTGACAGCACATGGTCTGAATGGGAAAAGGCTTAAACACCCTGTAAAGGCTGCTGCTGGGCACTTTCTGTGGTTAAGAGATGTTCGTTATTATTACCATGTCTTACCTCCAGGGGGCAGTCTGTCCCAACTGTTTGCTTCCTCAACTGCTCTTTTGAAGGCACTTTATTTACAGAGTTCATCATTCGCTCCTTTGTTAGCATCTTAGTTTAACCTTTCTGAATATTTCATTTTCTCTGTCTGAAAGAAATACATTTGTATGGTGTTATGTTTTTTTAATGACCAGGACGATGGCCTCATTTGGGCCAGAAAAATACACACTCTTTGTTTTCTACCAAGGCAGATGTTAAAGGAAAATATCAGTGTTACTGAATCTTATTTCTCACCCACTTAGATCATTTTTCAGTTCAGTTCAGCTGTCAGTAATTCAGTCGCATTCAATTCCACTGCTTCTAGACTCCGTTCAGTATGATATTCTAATATCCTGTTGATGCATACAGTATCTTCATCAATATGAAGTCAAAATCCAAATCTAGACTAGACTTCCCACACCCAAGTTAAAAGGTGAAAGGAATACACCAAGTTTTTGACAGATTGTCCCGTCCTATGTTCCATTCAAGGATGAGAACAGAGACACCAAAATCATCCATGTGTCCCCGGTAGATCATTGACTCCAGCGCTCCATGCTAACACTTCAGCATTATACTATGTTGAGTGAAGGAAGGCAACTAGCATTATCCAAAATAAGAAAGCTGAAATTTTAGTAATAAAAAGTTGTTAATGGGTTTTATTATATGGCCTGTAGATTCATACATTGTTTAAAAATAAATATCATTAAAGAGCCCATGAAACAGCATCTTTACTTCCTTGATTTGATGTATTTCCTGTTGAAACAGGATGTTGGGGGCGGGACATAACGCAGGGAGGGATCATTCAAAAGTCTAAACCAATGGAATATCAGTCAGGGAGAGAAACGCAGTTTTATTTGATGGGAGGGGAGGGATTGTTCAAAAATCTGTGATGTTTTTATTGGTTGGAGTTTTTATTTACGCCTCCTGGTGCAGCATGATGTCACCGTTAAAGATACTCTGATTTCCATTAAGTAAAACTAATGGGAGTTCATTTCATGGGGACTTTAACTCAAAATAACTGATGTAGCCAGTTCCCAGTTCGGCCATCTGTTAAACTCAGAAAATTCCCAGTTCCCGGAGGTGTCATTGAACACATCATCTCTAAACCTCTGACCTGAACAGGAACTGACATTTAAGATAAGATGAAACTTTAATGATCCCTGTGGGGAGACTGGGACAACGCAGCAGCACACAGTAATAGACACTGCAAAAAAAATAGAATATAAAGAAGAATAGAACAAATGGGGTTAAGTAGAAATACAAGAATGAAAAGTAAGTAGTTATATGATGAATAGTTTCAAACTATGTCCATCAATTTTCATCCTAAAATATCCAGTGTTTCCATGTATTGGGAAATGGAGAGTGATAGAAAATAGAGGTGTGACTTAAGAAATGAGGCAAAAAATAAACAACACCGGTAATTTCCAGCACTGCAGCCATTGTGATTCAAATGCGTAAGACATCCATGCAATAAGTAGGCTTGTTGTGTGTTTTCACCACAGAGTAGAAGGCATTAGATTACAGCACACAGTTATTATCAGGCCTGTAGGCAGAACTGGTATGACAGCGTACAGATCACCTGCATCAGCCTCGCAAAGCAAGACGCCTCGATTTACTTCACTGTTCCTTAACTGGGTCAGATGGCTGTGGAAAAATAGTTTAGTACTTTGATTGTTTATTCTAGTCTGAAGTGACAGGCCTGATGCTCTTCTGTTTATCTGTGTTAATCCAGGGAAGGCTTCCTGAACACACTTGCTCTTCTGGTCTTTTTAACTGTTTTATCCAGAGAAGGTTTACCAAACACTTTTGCGCTTTCTGGGCTCTTTGGGGTCTCCGGTGGAAATAATGATATTACTATTATTAATATTACTATTATTTTATATATTGCACTTTTCAAAACACAGCAGTGATTTACAGTGGAGTTAAAAAAAGATAAAATAAAGAGCAAAAACAATGACAGCAAAGCAAGAAAAATAAAAGCAAGGAAAGGAACACATAAGAAAACCATACAGGTGAGGTGAAAAACAATTAAATCATTACATTAAAGCAAGTCTATAAAATGGGTATTAATAAGTGATTTAACAGATGGTACAGATTTAGAAGCCTGAACTCCTCAGGCAGGTCGATCCAAAGTCCAGGAGCGCTGATGACAAAGAACTGAACACCTCTTGTTTTAATCTAGACTGTGGAACAGCCAATAGGAGCCTCTTGTTTTTAATCTGGACCTTCGAACAGCCAATAGGAACCTCTTGTTTTAATCTAGACTGTGGAACAGCCAATAGGAACCTCTTGTTTTAATCTAGACTGTGGAACAGCCAATAGGAACCTCTTGTTTTAATCTAGATTTTGGAACAGCCAATAGGAACCTCTTGTTTTTAGACTAGACTTTGGAGCAGCCAATAGGAACTTCTGTTTTTTAATCTAGACCTCGGAACAGCCAATAGGAACCTATCTAGACTTTGGAGCAGCCAATATGAACCTCTTGTATTTAAAAGCACGGTGAGTTAGATGTGTTACTGGGAGAACACAAGGTTGGTGTGCAAGCTAACTATGTTCAGTTGGTCCAGACGGTATAATGAGCTGCCTCACTTTGTTATTTCCATAAATATTCCTGACATTAAGGGAGTTTACAAACCATGGAGGAGTTTACATCTCGTGAACTGTTGACATGTGCAGTTACGTGCTTCCAAAATAGAAATACAAACATATCCACGCGTTGATAATGCTGCTACATGCATCTTGTTTTGGTTTTCTTTTCAGTCGGTTCCATTGAACAGGGCGCGTAATGCATTTAGACTTCTCTGTAAGCCTGAACACTGTGAAGCTGGCTCTGATAATAGTCCTGGATGTTGGAGAGAGGATTGACTAAATTATGTATTTGCTCTAAAGATAGCTTAGCTCCCTCGCCCATGGTACATAATGAAATATTACCCACTCTCCCTGTTACATATTTATGCTCGAACAGCTCTTTGGAATATGTGTGTGTGTGTGTGTGTGTGTGTGTGTGTGCGCTTCTCTGTCTGTCTGCATTTGTGTGAATTCATGTGTGTTCAAGAACCTTTTTCAGAGTGACTTATTAAATCTGCATGCCTGTGCCTAAAAATATCTCACAGTAGGTACTATTATAATTTCAGAGTCTCTCTCTGCCGTCACCATTCTCTTAAGTTTGAGAAGACGCACAATAAGTACAAGTTGTACGTTTTCTAAATTAGCTTATTACCTCTTTATCAGTGTTTCTCAGGGTGTCAGGGTGGAAAAGCATCTAGACCATGGGACACTAAGGCCATTTTCAAATCTAGAGTCTATTTTCTTTGGTCCGAATCGGAGACTGAGTTGTTTCTTTGTTGCCTTTGCTTTGTTTGTCCCTTTTCCATCATCCTTCCCTCTCTAGTTCCTTTCCTCCTCTTGGTGTTTTCCCACTTCTTCGGCCTCTTTCCCCTTTTCCTTCCTCTCTTCCTTCTCTTCCCGAATTTCCACCAGGGGATCAATAAAGTGCAATCTCATCTTTCCATTTACATCTATCCTGAAGCTGGTAAATTGGTAAATCTCTGTCTCTCTCTCTATCAGGCTGTACTGTCTGAAGATCTATGGGCTGTCGTCCCTCTGGAGGCTCTTCAGGGGGAAGAAGTGGAACGTTCTGAGGCAGAGGGTAGACTCCTGCTCCTACGACCTGGACCAGGTAACACACACACGCACACACACACACACACACACACACACACACACACACACACACACACACACACACACACACACACACACACACACACACACGTCAGCCAGAAACAACAGACATGCCTCTTAGAACCTTTCCCCCTAGGGTTCCTCCCTAGGGTTTGACCAATGGGTTTTTGAAGATCGATATATATTTGGATTGTTAAATTTGACCATTTTCATGCCAAACATTTCCATAAAAATACATGTATTCAGTTCTTCCCCCCCATTCTTGTCAGGGTGGAAAAGCCTCTGAAACAGCATGTAGACCATGGGACACTAAAACTCTCCATTGAAACCCATGCTAGTGAAATTCAAGGTAGCGATCAGGTAGGAAGCTCCGTCACAGCGACGACTCTGGGTGGTACACCTGCTGTTCTTGTGTCCTCCATGGCTCGTTTTACATAATATCTAAATGCTGAAGCACGATTCCAAAACAAAAGAAGGAAAGGACAGATGACGGATAAAGATCCAGGAAGTTTACTTTCCAGCCGAGGAAACATCGGATGGAGACTTGACCGACGAGAACGAATTGAAAACCCCAAGATTCATTAGGAGAAGGACGCATCACATCCAAGCAGTGTTGTAGTTTACAGTACAGAGCCATTTGAAATAGCTAGGAAAATAAGCAGCTGTGTGTCTTAATGAATCAAACACGCAACATCAAGCACGCAGTCCATCTCAAGCTGTAAGGAAGCGTCGCTGTTCACTTTCATGAGAAGATCGTTCTCCTCAAGACGACTTGGGAAGAACTTTCTCCACAAGGACACAAGAATCGACTTTCTTGGATGTGATGATCAGCTAGTGAGTAAAAACCACAAGAACACGATGAGCTGATCCAGGTACAGACATGTCCAGACATGCGGCGGCAGGGTGGCAGGTGTAGTCGTGAGGCAACAGTTTGCCAGAGATTTGCTAAACAACGTGCCAGACTAGAGAGATCTGTTAGCTGCCTGAGGCGAAACACTAGCAGAGCAGGAACCTGCTGCCTGTGTCGTGACGGGTGACGTCTCACTAGGGCTGGGAGTCGATTCCAAAAAGAATCGGATTCGATCCCAGGCATTTGGGAATCGAGAACCGACTCCAAAGCTGTGGAGTTGATTCCACACGGTACAGAAAATGTGGATTCCTTGCAACAAAGAGAGGAATCTACATTTTTTTTTGCATACGAGTGAATTCCAGAGACAAATTCCTCTCTGGCGATTCTGATAAGTGTACAGGTGGCTCAAATTTGCCCGGCAACAGAGTGAGAGAGCGGGAGAGGGAGAGATTAGGCCAGGTATTAGACACTGTCACTGACTGTTGAAAATGGCAAATTCTACACCACACACACATCCGTATTGTGGCGATATTTTGTCTGAAATCAACTCTTGGAAACTCCATCGATTCCCAATACTTGGTTTCAGAATAGGAGTCGATTCCAAAAATTTCTGGAATTGAAAAGCCCTACTTCTCACTCTGTCAGTTTAATATTTCTGCTGTCTGGAATGTGTGCAATAGAATCAATTCAGGTTAAGTGCAGTCTACTCTACAGTAAATATGTAATCAGACTAACTGCATGATAGCCATCATATCAGAGGTGGACGACACTGACTGGCTCATATCTGATTTTTGCATTAAAATAAAGAGGAGATTTTTTTTATTCCATGCAGTTGATGTTTGCAAGGAATCATGGGTAGTGCTACGAAGAGAAACTCATTGGGACTGGCCTCTCGCGTTCCTGTTCCTAGCAGCAGTTGTAGTTGAGACAGTGAGAATGTGTTTTGGATTTTGGATTTTTGTGTATTTTCTGGATTGTACATTTGGTTGACTGTCGGATTAGCTAAGCACTTGGATATGGGAGCCATGTTGTGTTTATTTTCTGTTTCTTCAATAGATAGTAAATAAATAGGCCTAAGTATAAAATAAGTAACTAATGACATGTAACATATTTCTGCTCCAAACCCTTTGTCGTTTTGATAAAACATGTTGCTGAAAGATTAGAGCGGTTGTCTGTATCCATGATACACACAATACTGATACTGAGTTAGTTTTCATTTGTTTGACTAGGAATAATAACAGTAATATCAGTCGTGTTACATTCTATTGAGAATTCATAGGGATTGACTGGCAGTGTGTTGTCTGGTGTTTCAGCTCTTCATAGGAACGCTGTTGTTCACCATCCTGCTGTTCCTGCTGCCCACCACAGCGCTCTACTACCTGGTCTTCACTCTGGTAAGAGCAACCATCAGGTGGAGGAACCAACACCAGCCACATGCTAGAAAATCTCCACTGTCACTTGTAAATTTGTCTGCTCGACCTGCCACTTCTGCGGTTACCAAACTATTATTTAGGGATGGGACGATATATCGAAATTCAACATATCGCAATACAAACATGTGACGATGCGTATCGTGCGGCAGAGAAATGTATCTATTTATTTATTTATAGTTTACATTCTGGCAATTCTGTGCACTAAGCAGAACAAATCAAGTGCACCCCGTAGTTATCACTGGATATCGATTAGGGTTTGACCGATATGGGTTTTTGAAGGCTGATAACTGGTACCTTTTTTTTGTTTCTTTGTTTTTTATTGAAGCTGCTGATAGCCAATATTTTATGCCAATATTCAGTATCTTTAAATTTGACCATTTTCATGCCAATTTTTTTTAAATGGCAAGTATTTAGTGTTTCCCCTAGAATTGTATTCTTGTCGGGGTGGAAAAGCCTCTGAAATAGACTATGGGACAGTAAAACTCTTTGAAACTAAAACTCATTGAAAACCAGGATAATACAACTACTATTACTCCTAATAACAATAATAATAACAATCATATTCATACATACCTGTGTTGAAACGCCTCATTAGAATCAATTCAGGTTAAGGTCTTCCCATAGACATCCAGTGTAGTATTGATCAATTCTACAATAAATATGTAATCAATCAAGCTGCATCATATCCATCATATCAGAGGTGGACCACACTGACTGGACCAGATCCAAGTTTTAATAAAAGGCCAATGCCCGCCCGATATATCAGTCTAGTTCTAATCTAGATAATATCAGTAGGATAGGTTTGTTTTTCACCCCTGTGTGTCCCTGTGTTGTTCAGTTGCGGCTGGTGGTGGTGCTGTTCCAAGGCGTTCTCCACCTCAGCGTGGATTTCATCAACTCCTTCCCGCTGTTCGCCATGGGCCTCCGCATCTGCCGGCCCTACAGACTGGCAGGTATACACTTCATTATGTATCGACGTCTGTCTGTGTGTGTGTGTGTGTGTGTGTGTGTGTGTGTGTGTGTGTGTAGAAACATCCTTGTGAACACAGCAACTCCAGAACAATACATGATAGAAACTGACAGAAACCCCCTGTAGAGTAGATGATCTGATTAGATTTTGGAGCACCTTGCTGCATAAAAAGTCTGCATATTAATGAGGAAAAACTTGGAACTACTTTAACTCTTTAAAGGATAAGGCTGGTGTTTTTTAATGCATTGCTTACCGTCAACAAATCCTATTAAAATAACAAAATCAACAATGCGTTTGCTCTACTCCCGTTACTTTCTGACTTCCCACGTTCCGTTTTTAGCCGTCAACCCGGAAGTCATTGGCTCCACTTGTAAGATAAAAACCTTGAAATACAGCTCACAAAGACATAGTTTCAATTTTAAAAATCGCTAACTGTTACCACGAAAAGTCAGGCTGTTGTAGTTATTACCAAATCAAATTCAAATGGGAACCAATCCTTCATTACGCCGGGGACTATTTTCTGTGCTACGGAACTACTTTCCTGAGATTGCAAAGTGTTTACAGCCGGCTTATTAAGTTGTTTGAGGAAAAAGTCGGCCGGCCCGGTGCATCGTGATGATGAAATATGCTGCAGAGCAGCAGCATGGCTCTGTGACGTGTTTTTAATAGTTTTTTTAATACAATGGAGTTCTATGGCTGCTGGGACATGAGGCTTTACTGGGCACCGGCTACATGGACGAGACTTGTTGGCAAAACAAAATCATTGCTGATTTTGTTATTTTCATAGGATTTGTTGACGGTAAGCAATGCATTAAAAAACACCAGCCTTATCCTTTAATATATATACGTATACTCCATAATATATATATATATATATTTTAAATATCATGCTATTCACAAAATATCTCGGTATTCAGTGTTATCGAATATCGGCCCAAGCCTAGTTAGTAGTACAGTCTGCATCCTATCTGCTTTTAAACACAGTTGGACTTCGTGTCCATTAACAATTAATTTCCTGGTGTCTTTTTTCTTATTCTGCACATGTATAATTTTTTGGAAATCTGCAGTAAGGAAGTGTGTATGAATGAGAGGGAAGAGGGAAGAGCTGGCAGGATGGATGGATGAAAGGATGAAAGATCAGCTTTGGTATGAGCATTGACTTATCCTGTAATGTGTGTGTGTGTGTGTGTGTGTGTGTGTGTGTCATGCTTCCTGCAGAGGGGGTGAAGTTCAGGGTGCTGTGTGAGGAGCCTGGGACGGCCCTTCACCTGCTGATGGAGGTAAGAAGTGACACTTTCTCTCTGTTTAGCACACACACCTGGGTTGGACGATATATTGGTCTAATACACAAACCACTGAACATTTCAGGTTTTTAAAGGATTTCAGCTTTCTGGACGCAACACTCTTGCTTCATTTCTGCCTGTTTTTCTACCCTTTTTTATGTTACTTCAAGCTCTTTTTGTGTTGTTCTCATCATGTCCCTGACACACACACACACACACACGTTCACACACTCACCACCTCTCCCTCCTCCTCCACAGATTAACCCTCTGAAGTGCAGCACGGTGGTTCAGACCTACCGCACCCCGACTTACAGCTGCTACCCCAAAGACTCGTGGGCCGCGCTGGTCAAGAAGCTGTTTGTTGGGGAGCTGATTTACCCCTGGAGACACAAAACCACCAAGATTGACTGAGAGACACAGGCCAGCAATATGAGAGAGAGAGTTCAGGGGACTGAGGAAAGGGAAGAGACTGAATAATAAAAAGAGAGGGAAATGGACAGATGCAGGGAAAGAGAAGAAATGGAAAAACAAAGGGGGAAACAAGTACGAAGACCTGTGAGTTACGCTGCATTCATGTCATATGGGAATAACATCAGAACAGCTTGATGGGTCAAAGTAACAACTTGTGATGGAAATAATTAATCTTGTTGGTTTTATTGGCTTTTATTGGCTGCAGGTATTTCCTGGTTGGTGATGTCAGAATTCAGGAAATCAGACAAATCAGGGTTCATTGCCAAACCCCGAGTTCCCAAGTAGTATTTACCACCTGAAAGCTGAGGTGAACAGTATTTTCATAAGCAGGAAGCTCACATCTACCGTCTTTCCCATAGGACATGAACGCAGCACAAAACACCAAGGGAGCAATCGATCCCAATATGTGAGAGAGAGAGAGAATAAGTTGACTTTGTAAGTGTTTCAAATCAGCGGATAAGATTTGGAGATGAAGTTACGACTTGGAGGGATTCTTAAAGGAACAGTACACCACAAAATGAAAATTCTGTCAATATCAACTCCATTGAAGTTCTGATTGTGTTTGCAACTGGCGAGCCAGCAGAGGAGGTTGGGGGCGGTGCGCTTTGGGACTCGGTGCAATCGTTCGGCGACAAAACACTTGGATTATGCTGCTGTTTAGAGAAATTTGATGGTAAATTTATGCCCTTTTTGAATTTTAAACAACCAGAAAAACCCCATTCACTTCAATTGGTTTGGAGAAGGCTGAGATGGAGCTGTAGCTGTGGCTAACTCACTGTGTGTTTGGCAGAGGTGTGACCAAGTCAGCTTTGCTCGAGTCCCAAGTCAGTCTCAAGTCTTGAGGCACAAGTCTCAAATCAAGTCCCAAGTCTAATCTGTAGATTACCAAATCAAGTCAAAACAAATCAAGAGTCCAGTATCAATTTAATATCTTAAAGAAAACTAAATATCTAGGACTTTTCAATGCAATATGGTTTTAATAAGATAAAAACTTGGTAAGAGCATCATGAGTTTGATTTCTAGAATCAGTTTCAACTTCAATAAATTCAAGCATTCCATACAAATTCAGAAAACAGAATTTAAATTCAGTCGTCTGCTGGAACAAATCTCATCACTTTCAATCTGAGTCATTTACACAAACACAAGATCTCAAGTCAAGACTTTAGAAACCTTTTCAAGTCGTCAAAGTACAAGTCAGAGTCAAGTCCCAAGTCAGCAGAACTCAAGTCAAGTCAAGTCTCAAGTCTTCTCTTCATGCATCAAGTCAAGTCTCAAGCACTTAAAGTTGTGACTTGAGTCCAAGTCATGTGACTCGAGCCCCCACCTCTGGTGTTTGGTGGTCGTAGTTTCAGCTGACATGGGGTGAGTAGTCAGTGACAGTATTTCCATTTTGGAGTGAACTGTTCCTTTAAAGCTTGTGTCCGTGTACGAAGGGACAGAAGTCCACTTTGAAATCAGGTATTTATGCATTAACTGCACTGACCATAGGTAGTCTTACTCATGTTGATTTTATATTTAATTATTATAGTATTAACTTTAGACTAGTCCTAAATGACGCTAACTGGAAAAATTGATTGTTTTCAAATGTTAAGTTTTTATATAATCTTTAGAAAATTAAAGTTAAGATTAAAAAAATTATTTGTATTTTAGTTTTAGGTATATTTTTTTCTTGTGTCACATGGCGTATTTTGAGAAAGCTTGTTTGTTCCCACTGATTGTCCCTCAACAGAGAAATTAGATGTATAGAATGTAAATGACAATTCAAGTTCAATCCAAGTTGTGTGTCCTGTTTCTGTTTGTAGTAGAAATCCACTGCTGATCCACGGTCATGCTGTCCCACTATATGTTCTGAAACAAAGCCATGACTCTTTGATTCTGCTCAGTATCAGCTCACCCATGTCAGTTTGTCCAATCCCATGCCAGTTTTCTGAGTCATGTGCCTAATCGTGTTTCAAGTCATTCCAAGTCATCCTCGAGTTCATTATAACGATAGGCGACCTGGACCCGCCTCCGTTAAGGTTGAATGATTGCTGTTGTGTTACTTTCACTCTGTGCTTTGTCCTCTTTTGTGCCAATTTAGATGAAGTGATTTTTAAAGAGCAAGTGAACCCCAAACCAAATCTGTGTAAAGCCAGATGTCTAACGGTAAAAAGCATGCTACTGAAATGTTGGCTGATCTTTGGCACCAGGTGACATCACCTGCTGGTTTGGGGTTTAGTTCCTCTTTAATGGGGAAACTGGGGAAATTTTGGGGGGATTTTTTAAATTGTTTTTTCTTATCATCTATTGAACCCGGAAAGTTGGAAATGTTCCATTGCCCTTTAATAAAATTCATTGATATTTAACACTCTGATATCTCTTCTTGTCAAATGAGGCTCATCCGTTCATAAATTGCAATTCAGCATCAGAGGAGAAGTCCAACCTGAAACAGAATTTATTCATGATGATGATCTTAAACAGTTACAACAGGAACCGCACTCTCCTAAAGCGAGACACCAGAGAAACAAAATAATCTATTTTAAATCTAATCTGTAATGTCAACAAGAAACCAAACCCGAAGCTGCTCCATTAACAGAATTTCAGACAGAATTTACTCACAGAAACGAGATAATGTGCAACCATAAAATCACTCTCGGCACTGTTACTTCATCCACAAACCTGGTCACCTATTATCAGTGGAGTAATCCCAGGATTTATCTCTCATGTTCACAATATATATTCACTCATTTTTATCCAGCTCTTTTTTTTGTAACAAAATGAGAGTTCCTTCATTATATAATAATAGTATTTGTTAAAACATGATCATGTGTTACAATAAGTATTCAAATGTATCTCAGATGACAATGCATCCCTCCCACAAATATTAAATGTACCGCAAGCAGAGGTGTGACCAAGTTAACTTTGCTGGAGTCCCAAGTCAGTCTCAAGTCTTGAGGCACAAGTCTCAAGTCAGGTCCCAAGTCTAAATATAGATTACCAAGTCAAGTCAGAACAAATCAAGAGTCCAGTATCAATTTAATATCTTAAAGAAAACTAAATATCTAGGACTTTTCAATGCAATATGGTTTTAATAGGATAAAAACTTGGTAAGAGCATCATGAGTTTGATTTCTATAATCGGTTTCAACTTCAATAAATTCAATCATTCCATACAAATTCAGAAAACAGAATTTAAATTCAGTCGTCTGCTGTCTCAAGTCAGGTCCCAAGTCTAAATGTAGATTACCAAGTCCAGTGTAGAGTGCAAGTCAAAAGTCAAAGTCTCAAGTCTTCTCTTCAAGTATCAAGTCAGGTCTCACAGTAAAATTGTGACTCGAGTCTGACTTGAGTCCAAGTCATGTGACTCGAGTCCCCACCTCTGACCACAAGTATACAATACCTCACCAGACACTTGGTCACATGGTGGGGAAAAGCTTTCTGCACTTGTCCTTCAGGTTTTCTTTATTTAGACCAAGGGGTTTGAATGAAGCTGCAGCTGCAGTCTGCTGAGGGAGAATGAACACACTTCAGAGCCTTTAACACACCTGCTTGTCTCAGATCAGCTCTCCTACTCTTTATTAAAATGGCTCCCATCTTCAAACTATCCCTTTGACCAGGACCAGGGTGCAGTAGTAGTAACATACATTTTTTAATACTTGGAAATAAACACAGGGTGCGCTTGATCTATAAGCGATGTCCTCTTTGAGCTTTTTTGAGTTCTTGGCGAGATAAATCGGGTAACTTGGTCTGTATGTAGGGCTTACCATCTTTTTAGGCCGACATAATTCTTTATGACATACTGTATATTCATAGTATATATCATACATAGTGCTGACAAACTGAGGTCAGCTACATGAAGAGGTTTTGCCAGAATATTTTTTTTGAAAATAGATGTGATTTTAGTTTAAATTGGTGGGTGTTTGCCTTATGAGGTCATAGTATATCCACCTTTTGATTTATTTATTTTGTTTATTGTAGATGCTGACAATGCAGACAAAGACAGATACAAGACAACATCCACCAACAGCCAAGACGATATCCACCTATTTATTTAGTGCTACATCACTGATGTGTGTGTGATGTAAAGCCACATTCAAATCTGTTTCCACCCCATTTGACAGACTGTCCATTATGCTGGAGTTACTGGCTTGGCGCCAACCGTCTGGTGTACAACTCCCCACAACAGGCCTGCTCAGTATCAAACTGTCTCTTTTCGGCTCATCTGTCATCACTCTCAATGCGTTTCACTGAACATACATTAGCTTTTATTAGCTCATTCAAGCAGTTGCTGCCAAAGACCATTCTGCGTCGTTCATTCATTATGCGTGTGTGTAGGTGTTTATCCTCCGGAGAATGTTCTGGCAAAGCTAATGGGAGGTGAGTCATGATGTTTGACACAGATAGCTCACACACCCTCAGCCTACTGTACATTCAATTAAGGTATTGTTCCTCACATAACTCAGCAGTTATCAAACATTTTCAGGTCACGGACCCTCAGATAGTCTCACATCAGGGCCACAGACCCCCTTTAGATAAGATTTAGTCCCAGGGACACATATGGGAAGACTGTTGTTGATTTAGTATTGGGTTGTAGAACTGTCTACACTGTAAACTGGTGAGAGTGAAACCTCTGATTACAACAGTCATTCTTTTCCATTCTCTCACTGGATGATTTCTAGTTACTTAAATTCTAGTGAAACTAATCCTCATTTGTTTAAGGCCCTCTGAGGGTCCTCGGACCTCACTTTGAGAACCGCTGACATAATCTATATTTTAATCAGAGACTATATTGTTCTCATTTGAAGGATTTATTTTGCCACTGCACTGTGTGTGTTTTCATTCAGAACTGAACCATCTTTGTTGCCCACATCTCACCACCATCTGGAAGTGTTGTTGACAGCACATTTTGAAGGGCGTTACTCGCGGCCTATCGTGTGTCACCGTGGAATTACCGTCCAATCAGATGAGTGGAGAGGCGGGGCTTGGAGCGGGGGGCGGGAACACGGAGAGCAGACAGCGCAGTGTGTCGATCTGTCAGCAGCAGTGTTGTTGTAGTGCGGTGGTTACTGCGATTATGATTGAACATAATGGAGAAAAATGGAAAGATCACGGACTGAGATTACCCAGTACACTTACAAAGACTTGGACTGGACTTAATGCGTCAGCCTTTTGAATCCACGGGAGATTTCAGCCAACAACTTCTGTCCGTAACAGGGATATAACGCCGTGAAGTTAGGGAATCTTTGTTGTCCGGACTAAAGAAAGACAAGGGGGCCTGAAATTAGACGTCGCTTGAAGTTAAGCTACTGCGTTAGCTGTTAGCTCGCTGTGGAATACTAACAGTGTTTTATTAACCGAGAAGTCAGCTCATAGAGAGTAACGCAATGCTGCTTTGTGTAGCGCGACATGCCAGTGACGGTGTCTTTAAATAATAGTCATAATACTCAGTCAGTTGACTGCGTTGCTAGCACCAGCAGTAATAGCGAGTGTAGTGGGCTAACTAACCGATGCTAAGCTAGCTGGCGAGCTCTCCGGCAGGGCTAGCTTGTTGTTCCACTGCTAGCCAACAGCTTCTCTTATGTGGACAAGAGGAAAGACCTTTGAGCTACTCGGACCCTTCAGGTTTGGCAGTTGCTTGCTAGTTAGGTGATTTAACTCAGCGGGGTTATCTGGTTATTCATTTTGAAAGATGATCATTGCAAATTAGCTAAATATAAATACCATTCTAGGCATTAAGCATGTTTTCTCCCCCAGACAGACTCTTGCCACCAAGCCCGCAAGAGTCATCCCGTCTGTTGATACAGCTTGGGCTGCATATTTTTAAATGTCAGTGGATTTAACTTGTAATAGATTTTAACCTGTCAGTAGCGGTTTCTTGTTTCACACAGGAAGAGGGATCTCAAATTGTGGTTATACCTTTTTAAGCTGTCAGTTATCAGTTGGAAAGACAATACCAGCTGTTTACTTTAGGTAAAGGTCGTGTTTTTCCACTGAGCACCACCTGTAACCAGACCATTATTTTTATCTTTTTTATTTGGCTATGTGGATGTTTTGCTTTTCAGCATCCCATTTTTGGCATTGACCCTGCACATTCTTGTGAGACTGTTTGGTTGGGCAACAGTCTTTTTTTAACCTTTAGCTTATCTGTTTTTAACACAAAGGTGGGAACACTTTGAAAGTGGCGCAACATTATTAAGGCAAAACAAGGACATAGGCTGGTGGACCCCTATTCGGCAAGTTCATGACATAACAAGCTCTTTGTTTTGGATCAAGCGGGACAGGATAACACAGGGGGTTGGCTACCCATCTTTGTGTTTTTGCGTCCACGGGGAAGTGGGCACCCATCCCCAGCCTCCATTTGTTTTCCCCATTGCTTGTGGGTTCAGATGTGAGGTGCGATGGGCAGCCAGGGCAGCCCGGTGAAAAGCTATGACTACTTGCTCAAGTTCCTGCTGGTGGGAGACAGCGATGTGGGCAAAGGAGAGATCCTGGACAGCCTGCAGGACGGCTCCGCTGAGTCCCCGTACGCTTACAGTAGCGGTGAGTCACACTTGTCTGAGCTTATCTGGACCTGTTGGTTTAGTTTTGCCCTCTGTGACGAGCTCCTTGTGTTGTGTTGTGCTGTGTTGTGTCATGCTTGCTCATCACAAAGTCCTAAACATGCTGGCTGTGCATTTCAGTGTGTGGACTGGAGAATACACAATGAACTCTCTTCACTGCCTGACTCTGACAACACACTCACATACACTCACGCTCACACACACGCCGCTCACATGGAAGTATGAGACATGCTAGAATGTATGTGGATGATGGTCGAGTGAGTGGACAATTTCACTAGCCAAACCCTGGTTTTCATGACCTCACAGTCCAATAACAAGGGACTAGGTTTAGATCAAAATATAGGGCTGATATTGGCCTTTTATTAAAAGTCAGATATCATCCACCTCCAATACGATGGCGGTTCCTCCTTTTCTTTACTCAACAGCTTCAGAGGTGTCAGTCTGTAAAACCTGCAGTGAAACCTGCCTTAAGGAGCTGCTGACCAACCTTAAAGAATTAGTCTGGCTTTCACTGGAGAGTTTTAGTGTCCTATGATGGTCTAAATGCTGTTTCAGATGCTTTTCCATCCTGACCAGAATGGATTTCTGGGGGAAACATTAAATACTTGTAATTATTTGCCATAAAAATGGTCCAGTTGCAAGATATTCAACAGCGGCACAAAATATCAACAGCTTGAAATGGCAACTTCAGTACAAAAATATCAGTATTGGCCTTGTGATGCACACAAAACACACACAGCGCGTAAATCTACATGTCCATGACTAGGCGGCGTGGGTAATAACAACAGCAGATCCATTATATTCTGGTTTGTAAGGGTTTACTGCTTGTGTATGCATGCATATGGGCTGAGTGGAGGCTGCTCAACTATGGCTGTTATTCTGCTGCTCATTACTGAATGAAAACCTTTCAGGAATTTTCTCTGGGTTTGATGTGAACATTACTGAAGCAGATTAAATTAGATCAAAGCTTTCATCTGCATTCCTCACTTTAGAGCAGGTACATTTAGGAACAGCATCATCAGTTTTTAGCTGCAAGGGCATACTGTGTATAGGATAGCATGGTGTTTGCCAGCCAATTTGCCAAGTCCCACAGGGCTCCATCTAACACGGGGTGAAATACTGTGCGGGTGCTGGAGGGTCCGTGTCAGGAGGGGAAGGTTGACGGAGTCCTGCCCGGTCAGATGAGCCCTCCCTGGGTGTAGGAGCTCAGATCGCCTGGCTCTCTCACTGCTGTTGCTCTGGAGCTGACAGCCTGTATCCGATCACTGCCTTGCTGCTGCAGTAAGCTGGTGGTCCGTGGCTTCAAAAAAAAGATGCTACACACACACACACACACACACACACCCACCCCCACTCCCATCAAAGGGAAGCCCTAGAAAAAGAGGATAAAGAGAGGATAGGGCAGAGGAGAGGAATAGAGAATAAGTAATGCCTTAACAGTGCAAGGTTACTCCCTCTATGCTAATAGATATATTGTATGAATCCTGCACCAGAGGGAGCCGAGCAGCATCTTGGGGTCACTCTCTGACAGTGCTAGCCAGGCTGGTATGAGTTTGTCAAGGAAGAGAAGAGGGGGAGGACAGCAGGGAGAAGGGAAGTACGTCCATCACATCCATGCAGCCTAATTAGAGCCAGTTCTCCACTTACAGTGACTGGACTTGAAATATCAGCTGCTTGCTTACTTCTGCCCCAAAGGTAAAATGTGCATATCTTCATAAGAGAAGATGTTTGCTTGCAGCACAGTCCTCACCAGAGATGATTCCCCAAGCATCCATTTCATTATTGAGATGAAGAAAATCTCCATCTCCCCCTTTCAGAGTGACAACAACTGTTAATGAAAAATACATCAGTTAGTAGCATGACCCCTTTTTGCCAGTGCTAATCTAATAGATTCTGCCAAAGGGTGGCGATGCCCGTCGGCATTTGGCAGCAGTGTGAAGGCACTTGCTCAGTTCATGTGTGTTTGTAGATGTAAGGGACTCTCCTGCTCTCCCAGTAGGAGGCCAGACTGTTTCATTGCAGAAATTGAGGTGGATTTAGAGAGAGAGTTCTTCTTCGTTACAACATTTTGAGATTTAGCAGTAGAGTTCCATGTGTTCACACTGCAAACGACTTGGTTTATGGTTCTGTCTATTCTGACCAATTGTGGACAGGGTCAGAGCACTGTTTGCATCTATGTAGGGCCTGCAGCTACACAGTTTTGAACAGTAAAATCATAGAGTTCTTGCTGCTTTGGTATTAGGGCTGGGTATCGTTTAAAAAATTCCGATGCCAGTACCAATACCAGTACCCTTAAAGTGATACCGATACCAATAGAGTACTTCATTCGATACCTTTTTTTTCCTTTTTTGTGGCATCTCGGCACGCTGAACTGCCAACTCCGTCACACACACCGCGCTCGACTTCACCACAGACTGTATGGGTTGTAGCTGCTGCGGTAGCGGGCCAATCACAAGTCGCATTAAACCGAAGAACGCTTGCGGTGATTGGCTGCGAGCAAAACCATACAAATAGTCATTTTTTTTCTAGATCTGTGTACAAGAAGTATCGAATGCAGGTATCGTTTGACTGGAGAAGTTTTGATACTACTTGGTACTGGGTTATTTCGGTCGATACCTTAAAGGTATCGAGTACCGATACCCAGCCCTATTTGGTATTGCCTTTAATATCATTACATCGGTTTGATGAGTTAACGTAGCTAGCTAGTGAGGCCTAATTATCTAGGATTCATCGAAAATAAAAACAGACAAATTTCATTAAAATGACTTCAGAGCACTTACCACCAGACCCCAACGATGGATGCGAGCATTCTTCAAGCCTAGTTTTTGAGACCTTTATTCCTCTAGTCTTTCAAATAGAAGTTGTACAGAAGTGGGAAGTTTTGAATGACTGTAATCAACTTCTCATCCATTTTGCACTTACCAAGCAGAACTATGGTATTGTTGATGATCACATTGGTAGGGAAACAAGGATGTGCGGCAATCTGATTGGCTGTTGACAGTCGATGAAAGTTCAGTCTCTGCCAACTGCCAACACATTGTCCACAGTTTCCCTGGTCGCTCCGCTCTGTGGGAAATGAGTGGGCCTCCAGTGACTTGTTGATCGTGTTGCTCGCAGTGTGAATGTATGGTTTGCATATTTATCACTCAGAACTCATCTAGAGACCCTCTTTTCATTAGCCTTTCTTTCTCGTCACCCCTAATTTATTTCCCTCTTTATTTCCCTCTTTTATTTCTAGCTTGCCTGTGCTGTTTTTCTGCTGTTCTAAACTGTGCCATGATAGCCGTGTAAAATGCAGTTAAACACCTGAAAACCCCACATTCAGGCAGTTGACAGGCAGTTTGTCTTCAGTCGGTGCTGATGCGTTAGATCTAGATTTACCTCAGGTAAATGGTCCCCATGATTCTAAACACCGAGCCCATGGATGGCCGGCCTTGTAAAGACGAGCTCTTTGCCAAAATGTGAGCCGGGCCAGCTTCTGAGAAGTCTTTAAAACAGGAAGCCGTCCTAATTGATGCTAGCAAGATCAAAAGCCTTCAAACGGCTTCATTAAATATGGAGGGCACAGTGGAGCACGGCTGAATGCGCTTCATCAGGGATGTTTGTGCAGACAGAAGCGCTGCTATTGATTTCCATCCCTCCAGTAGAGAGAAAGTAGCAGGGAGGGAAGGGGAATGCTTGTGAGGAAGCTAAATATTTCAGGAGGAGCAAATCGGGGAGAAAGAACAGATTTTGATTGGACAGCGCTGCCCTCAGGCTATGATTGGCTCCCTGCCTGATTTGGGGCGGCCAATTGGAGAGACCGCTCTGTCTCATTTCCTCCTCAGTGATCAATGCTTATGTGCATCATTGATCTTTAGTTTGGTATTTTCAAAGCAAAGCCAGTCAGCCTAGTTTGGTTAATTATCTGTGACGACTGCAGTTGATTTGTTGATTTGTTGATTTATTTAGGTTATAATTAGAGCTGCATAATATGGACAAAAAACACCCACTGTGCCTCTTTTTTATTGGCTGGGCTTGTCTTATTTATGTATGGATTATATCATACTTGAATGCCAATTTCTGCTTGTTACAAATATATAATATTCAGATTATAATGTAGTTATTTTTTTTGCTATGATGCTGTTGGACATTGATTATTTATAAATGTGCCAATTAGGCATTGGCTTCTTAGATCTTGTGTCACCATTGTGTTTGTTAATATGACTTATTTAAACAGGTTATCTGGTAATTCTACTCTGCAACTGTAGTTAAAGTGCAACACAAGGAACCAAAAAGAACATGTTATCACTCTGTAAATGTTTGGAAGGCCAGAAGAGTTTTGTAGAAGACCAGTTTTTGAACACTGGCCTGTTCAGTATCCTTCCATTAATATACAAGCTTAAACCAAGAGTTGGGCTATAGGCCTAGCCAAGTACGCAGTGTTGTCATGCCCTATACACTAACTTTATTTACTTTTTTACAAGAGACTTTGCTCTTATTGTTATTCAGATCGAGCTACATTAGACACATTATTGACAAAGCGCTCCCACAGTGGGTGAATCTAAATCTATCGGAAAACACTGCCAAAAAACACTCCTAAAGCGTGGGACAGGGTGCACACTCGCTGCTGGTTTGGTTAAGTTTCAATTTGTTACTTCCTGTCCACCAGATTGATTTGGGCAAATAGAGCGAATCTAAAGGAAAGCGTTTCAGTTAGCGGGGATGGGATGCTCTTCTCTATTGCAGCTCCATTTTTTGATGTAGGATGATAACACGGGTGGAGTTTTACATAAAAGTTTTGCCTAGTGCAGTTCTGTACTTGAAGTATAAATAGCTAGCAGCAGGAGTGACAACATGGAAGATAAATTTGTCCTTTGTTAGATCTTTTTTACACACCTAACTATTGAGAACTGTGAATAGAAAATCCATTGTCAAAATAATCTTATTTCGAGATCCGTAGTTTGATTTTGCTTTTCTTTCAAACTAGCAGTGACACTTGTGTTCCTATATGCCGTGTTTTACTGCGGCGATACACAGTGTGCCGTCAGCAGGTGAAGTGCTGTCAGACCAGTCTATCTGCCACTTCTCTCTTTGTCCCGAGGCTTGAATATTAATGCAGCCTTTGTAATGTACTGTTCACTCGCTCACAAGTCCAGAGTTGCAGAATGATCAGACCTCGCCTAACTTCCTGCCTCATGCTGTTCTTGTTATTGTCGACATTTAGTTAAATTGTGTGCAAGTTAAATGAATAGACAAACTCGTTTAAGCAGCACTACCTGGGTTTCATTCTGATAAATGAATTTGTGTCATCATTATGTTGACTTACCATTCGGTAGATTTAACAGTTTGACGGGTGGAAGAACACTCAAGTTTGTTGACAGACAATACATGACGACATATGACATGCATGTAATTCAATACCGACAAGGCTGTTGGTTTGCCTGAGGCAGGCAGCTTGCACACCCCACCGTCATGTTATATCACAGGATTTTCAAATCTTAAAGAGCTTGGCCTTATAAAAAAAGACTGCCAGCCCACCCGCTAGCATTTCAAATGCCTCTCACTCTCCAGTGACACTCTTTCACCCGCTCTCATCCCCAATTCAGCCTCTCTCTTTTGACTGGGATTTGTACTGAAAAAAAGGACTGTTGGTCTTTGACGTCTGAAAGTACCGGTCTAGAACCAATCTGCATCGTTTCCTCAACGCTATCTTCTCAGTGAATCATGTATGCCGTAATTTGTGTTCATAAACTCGTCATTTCTCTCTACCCATTCTTGCTATGAAGCGATACCTAGATATTTGACATGTTAAATTGTGGCTGCTTGTTTTTTTATTCATTGTGCAGTTGTTGTCAAGGGAAATAGTTTCTAAATGTATTCTTCAGTCTACCGAAAATGACTCGTTCCTTGTTGGCCCTCCTCGTTGAAATTGCAGGACACAGCTTGCCGAGCCCCTTGGTTTCTAACACGGAAGAAATCAAGTAGCCATCATTTCCTTTCTTCTATTTGACTAATTTCTATTAAAAAAAAACCCAAAAACGGCAACCTATAACAACCTAACCCCACACACGTTTCCCCATCATCCATCACCTCCGCCTTCATCGGTCCTTCAGGGGGGAAATCAGATTTTGATAGTTGCAGTTGGACGATACAAATAATCAGGTGCCTAAGAGCAACCATATTTACAGAGACGGTAGTGTCTACACTATGTAAACATATCAAACATGTTTTATAAAACAATGTGATAACTGTTCAGTTATGTTATTACTGCATATCTATTCATATCTATTCACATTCAGTAGCCGCAAACAAATATTGAAATACTTTACCGATAGTAACGTCAACAATAGACCTACTTTAGTACTTTTAACCTAGTACTTTTAGCTAAACAGACAAGTTTGCCATCATTTGAATTTTCTGTGAAATGTTTACCTGATGCTTGACTACCAAAAAATTGCCAGTTCTCTTTCAAAAGTTGGCTAACTCGCAACTCAATGTCGGCACTGGGCCAACATAAGACACTCGACTGTGGCGGATGACGGCCAAACCGAAAAAAAGCCACATCTGAATCGCTCCTCCTCATCATCCCTTCTCATCTTGGAGTGTTTTCTGGAAGGCAGTGCCAATGTTCACTCCAGTTTTGGCTTGGAGACGGTCGCTTTCCTTTTTAGCATGCTTGCCTATCTCCAAGCGATTAATCAGTTTCTTTGTCCTTTGATTTTTCCTGCTGTTGCTGCTTCTGTAATCATGAAACCCATCACTTTCTGTGTGGCAGAGGATGTGTTTTCTGGGGAAAGCACCTACCTGGTACTGGGTGTTTACAACAGCAAATGTAAAAGCTTTCATGAACTGGGTATATGTTGAATCACTATTGTATGGTATCAATTAACGATAGAGAGCAAAACTGACATTTATTTATGTAAAAAAAGTAGCAAATTATTACTTTAAATGTGCCTTTTATATTTAGCTTAGTCAGCCAATACCACCTTGACTAAAACATTCACTGTGGGAAACGATGACACTGAAATGGGGAAACACACGCAGGGACACGTTGATTTAATTGTATACTTATTCATAGATTTGTTTTACTTGACTGCGTGGACTTACACTATAATTTAAAATGTTAAAATGCTATTCCTTGCACATTTAAATGCAATGTTTCCGCACACCACACCGCACGCACTGCATGGATGAACACATAGGGGAACGGTGATATATATCATGACGACTGGGGGGAGGGGGAACGGGGGTTTACAAAACAATTTTCGAGGGGGTTTCAAGATTAATTTTTCACGTTGCGATAAAAGGTTTTGAATTTCACAGTCGGCTGACACTGGCCATCAGATAAAGCCAGCCTTGGAAGGGCGAAGCCTATTAAAATGCAAAAGCGGGTTGAAAAGACACTTTTCAGAGCAGCTGCTAGACAAGGAGAGGCCAGAAGTGAGACTCTTAAATCTTCTTGTTTCATTCAGCAGCCTAACAATGGAAAATCCCCCAGTTACTACCAAAGCATAGCAGTCTATTGTTTCACTACAGCAATGGACTAGCCTATTTATTTTGACGGTGCACCATCCATAGCCAGCAGTTATCACGCTGGATGCAGTTCAGCTCAGAGAAAACCCCCCTATAGTGCCTTCCTGAGAGGGAGAGAGAGAGAGAGAGCGAGGGAGTATATTTGTAGGTAGAGGAAAAGCTGAAACCGGCCTAATCCTCTTGAAAGATGCACAGACTGACACACCGCCGGTTGACTATTACCATGGCGCTCGGCAATAAAAGCTCATCTCCACGCTGTCAAATCAGATTTTATGCACTTTCTTTTCATTCTTTTTTCTTCCTTCAGCTGCCTTTTATTTCTTTCTTTCTTTCTTTCTTTCTTTCTCCACCTTTCTTCACATTCTATACATGCATCTGTAAATGTAATATATTTGATATGGTTAAGAGTAGTTTTTTTTTTTTTTTTTACAAAGCACGTCTGCATGTTAGACACTTTCTCTACATATGTATGAGGTTTTGTAGCCTTTTTAGCGTGAACATGACACATTCTGCACATCATAAACTGTAAATTCACATATTTGTTTTTTCATATCTCTATATTCTCTCTCATTTGTGTATGTTGTCTATATCACAATATTCACACATTTTCTCAGTATATTTTTATATACATATTTTCATTCTTTTTCTCTTTGTCTCAATATCTTCTGCTGATATTTTGCACACCCTTATAATGCTGCAGCTCATATTTTTCATACTTATTTCATTCCTACGTTTCCACTTAAAAGATTCTTGAAACGTTTCTTTCTTGTATCCTATTATTGTTTTGCTGCTGCACTAACCTAGTTCCACATTATTCATCATTAGTTTCATCTGTCTTACACACTCTCTCTCTCTCTCTCTCTCTCTCTCTCTCTCTCTCTCTCTCTCTCTCTCTCTCTCTCTCTCTCTCTCTCTCTCCAGCTTGTGTTCCTACCAGTTATGCTCTCCTCACTAATTTGTCTCCTTCCCACCCTTACGGTTGTCATGATGGTGGCATTTCTTTGCTCTGACAACCATCGGCTCACGTTTGTACATTTCCACAGCAGCGTATGCCTCTGAGGTTGAAAAAATGACTCATTCTCATATTCTTGCACTGTTGTGTATGCTTGGGATTTTTTTCAAAAGCAACGAACATGCTACACACCCACAACACACACACACATACTCTCCCTCCAGCGTTGAGAATGTCCTGAGAAGAAGCAAAGTCACCCGACTCCCAGAATAGAAGCAGCAGCGTCCAGCTTAGGGAATCAGACATCAGAGAAGCTATTGATTATCTTGGCTGTCTGAACGAGCCCTGGCAACAAGAGGAGAGGAAGCACTTGGTATGATGCCCTGCACTCACTCCAATTCAATTAGGCTAGCCTGAGCTCAGCACTTTAGCTCAGCAGTCTTTATGTTGCCTGGAAAATTGGAAGATATTGGTAATGTTGTTAGCCAGCAGCTGCTACCTGCCAAAGCCCTTTGGTCACTAACAAAAGCTGATGCAGTCGTGTGTAAAGTTTGGAGAACTGGGATGACTTGCTCTTAGGCTGCATCTAATTAAATATTGCTGTATGGTATTATGGTAATGGGAAAATCTGCTTTTGTTTTTTTCTAGGAGTCTACATTTTCACTTTTGACAGTAGATGACAAAATGACAGTTATCAGTTAATGCTGGTGTATCCCAACATACATATACTAACACTTGTTACTGCAAGTGCACAGGCCAACTGTTTTTGGATGGTGATGGTATGAAGGTTTGACAAATAAGGGTTTTGTTGGCTGAAACCGATTTTTTACTGAAGCTGCCAATAGTAAATGTTCTGTTTTGTTATCTAATATCTTTAAATTTGGCCTGTTTCATGCTAACTATTCCAAGGATTCAGTGTTTCCCCCGGGATTTTATTCTGGCCAGGATGGAAAAGCCTGTGAAACAGCATTTAGACCATCATGGGACACTAAAACTCTCCACTGAAAGCGATAATAATTGAAATTCTGGCAGGGTGAGGCAGGTTTCATGGAAAGTTTTACATAATCACACCCCTGAAGCTTTTGAGGGGTGAAAAAGGGAAGGACCTCCATCATATCGCAGGTGGACAACACTGACTGTCCGATATCAGAATTGCATTATAAGGTGGTACACCTGTTTGGTCCGAAAGTACGCTGACTCAGTGGGTAAAAACCACAAGAACATGGTGAGCAGATCCAGACACAGACATGTCCAGACATGCAGCAGCAGGCTGGCAGGTGTAGCAGGGAGACTGCAGTCTGCCAGAATATAAAGATGTGTTGGCTGCCTGAGGCAAAACACTATCAGAGCAGGAAACTACCATGACAGGTGACTTCTCACTCTGTGTAACACTTGTCAGAATTCAAAACTGAAAGTAGAAAGATGGAGAATTTAGTACAGGGTGCCTTGGATGAATACAATATTGTGATTTTAGATGCTATTTTCAAATTAGTTTTTTTGTTTGTTTGAATAACTGAAAATTAAAACATTGATCTTGGACATTAAACAGGGTTTTTCTTCTCATTTCAAGAGCCATGGGTTGATTGGCATAGGGGAGATTAAAGAGATGGCGAGTCTTGCTTCTTATTGGTCGGCGGGGCCCAGCATCCCACCCGTCGCCCCGGTTTAGTGTCAGTTTTCAGTTTCAAATGAAAAAATATAAAAGTTAGAATATCAGAATAGGACATGCAATTTGAACAAAACTGATCTAGACCTCTTGACGAAAGAGGAGTCTTGTCATAAAGTGAAGGTCTAAGAAGAAGAGTTTGTCTCATGTTACACACAATGGGAAACATGCAACACTTCACCCTTGATAAAAATAAGTCAAATAGGTTGTAAAAGACAAATATTGAGCTGCATTTTATGTGGCAAACTTCCTAAGCAAGCTGAAAGATTTCCACTGTGATAGCTTTTATTTTCTTGTTCTACACGGTTGTCACATTTTGTAAAGCTAATTGCAGTCCTCCTTAGTGTGTTGTTAGGTAAAACTACACTTAGGTTCAGTATAAGTGCCTCAAATAGGTCGTGAGTCATTTTGTCAAGCGTCAGCTCAGCTTCTCTCTGAAACCAAGGTATTGTAATCTTGATTGATGTTGGCCTTCCTGATGTATCCATTTGCCTAATGCCTTCCTCTCTCTGCCCTCTCTCCATCCAGGTATTGACTATAAAACCACCACCATTCTTCTAGATGGGAGGAGAGTGAAGCTGGAGCTTTGGTAAGCACCCATCACCGCTGAACGGACCTGTTGTTGTCTGTACAGTGTAGAGCGTCCCTCCTCAGTATCGCACCTCTCTACACTTACACAGGGCTTAAAGACCTCCGGACGTTTTAGATTCACAAACTATTTTCATCAAAAAAAAAAAAAAAACTCCACGTGGGTTTTTGTTTTTGATGCGCTTTATCCAATCATATTCAGCGAAGCAAAGCAATATTTTACATTTACCATTGGAATGCGAGCAAGTTTTTTTTTTATCCAATGAACAGCAAGCTACTTTCTATCACAATGTAGCACCGATTCCGTGGTGTAGCACAGCTGAAATATGGAAACAAAGTTTATGAAAGCTGGTGAAGATACACGCGTCACTGAGACAGGAGTAAAAAACAAACGGCGATAGGTATGGATTGAATGAACGGGTGGAGACGGGAAACCGTTGACACTTGGTGCGACAAATTAAGGGAACCGGGTGTTTGTTCTGCACTGTGTGCTCAACCAGCAGAAAGAAAGTGCTCTTTCCACACGAGGTAAATCCCAGACACAACGCTGCTATGCGCGCACTTCAATATCTGAGCACACCGGGAGCAACAGTTACAGCTGCCGCTCCAGCAGCAATGACAGACCGGAACGGGATCTGTCTTTCACAATTTACAATCTTCATTCAGCATAAAAATGTGGCGTTGCTTTGGCTGTTCTCTACAGAGCTGCCCAGGGGTCACCTGGTAAGAAAAAAATAATTGATGTGGAAATCCATACGGGCACTGATTGGTAAACCGTGCACGACTCCATGCGCACGGATTAGTAAACCGTGCCCTCGAATTAGTAATCAGTGCACACAGAGTCCTAAACCATGCCCGCGGATTAGTAGACCATGCACACGGATTTATAATATGTACATTGATAACGTCAAACAGGGACAGCACAGCGGCCCACAGAGTTGCATATAAAATTTAATTAACATGCTTTTTCTACAAGCATGATGTATAGGGAGTAAATAGGTTTCATATGGTCACCAAAACACACATCGGATCATAAATTAGACCTACTGATGTGATTAATCAATGGTTATGGTTCACATATGGTCTAGGTGCCTAATGGCTATTACAGCTCACTATATGTATGCCGAGCTGTGTGTAATGGCTCTGGCTCACTGTATATAGGCCTAAAAGTCCCTCTTTGATGTTATCAACGTAGATATTACAAATCTGTGTGCATGGTTTACTAATCCGTGGGCACGGTTTAGGAGTAAATTGTAAGAAAACCGTGCCCACTGATTTCCGCATCATTTTTTTTTTGTACCAGGTGACCCCTGGGGGGCTCCACAGTTATCCTTATTGCACTAGGTTTAGTGCAATGAGGATAACTTATTGCACTAATCAGTCAGGAACATTTCAGGCTCAGAATGTTTTTTTGCTTCAAGCCCTGCTTACAATCACAAAGTGCTTCACATTTGAAAATGAATAAAACAGATAAATACACAGAACAACATGCACCCACTAAATAAGACATCCAACAAGACGCACGTCAGATTAAGAGAATGACTGACAGAAAAGGTGGATCTTTAGCAATTTCGTAAAAGCAGGGACCAAGTTGGCTAGTCCAACATCTACAGGGAGTCTAATGCACCTCTTCACCTTTTATTTTAATGTCGGACCTTGGAACAGGCATCAGGTCCTGCTCAGAGGACCTGAGTGAAGACACAACTCGCTAGTATAAGTCAGAACCTGACCACACAACGCCTTGTTGGTCATCAGAAGAATTTTAAAATCAATTCTGTACTTGACTGGCAGCCAATATTGGGAGGAGGCCAGTATTGGTGTAATGCACGGTTGGTACTGAGCAACCGATTGGCTAAAGCTACTGCTACTGCTGTTGGCTTGCTGACTGGTTGGGAGGCTGTTCAGACTACGTGACGGAACAAAGATGGCCGTCATACATGAAGACGAGGGATCACATTACCCGATTCTGCCATTCAAAAACGTTTGCCCATTAGTTCAGAGCAGATCACTGTAAATAAACTTACAAAATACCTGTTCTATTGCTGATGAGGAATTTTGTATAAAACTTATGTGGACTACGTGATTATGGGTTAGAACAATATATCGATATAAATATAAACCAATATAAAATAGGGCTGGGCGATATATCATATAATATCGATATTGTGATATGAGACTAGATAATGTAATTCTTCCTGGTCTTAAAGGCTGTGTTGCAGTAAAGTGATACAATTTTCTGAACTTATTAGCCGGTCCTGGCTGAGAAAAATGAACAATGATTATTGGCTTTACCTGCTCATCATATCCACACTTATTACTGATTACACATATGATTACTAATCATCTTTACTAATTAAAAAAATTTCTTGTGTGTAAATATCTCATAAAAGCACGAATACTCATCCCCAAAATATCGTCACATTATTGCTATTGAGGTATTCGGTCTAAAATATTGTGATGTTTGATTTTGTCGATATCGCCCGGCCCTAATATAAAGAGATGCGTCAGAGGCATCTAAGTGTTAGAAGACTACAGCACACTGCAGTGCTAGGAAAGGCCTGTTTTGTGGAAGTGGGCCAAGGAATTTGACTCCTCAGGGGAGAACCAACGCCTCATCTTCCCTGTAGAGAGAAAACTTTAAAGGCAGGCGTATGCAGAAGACTCTTTATTTCTGCTTCCTCAGTCTTTCTCTTTCTCATCACTGTCTCTAATCTCATCGTTCCTGCTCTCTCGCTCTCTCTCTCTCTCTCTCTTTCTCTCTCACACTCTCTCTCTCTCTCTCTCTCTCATGACTCAGACTCCTCTCGGTCTCTCTCTCTGAGGTGACACAGAGAAGGGAAATTGCAGGTAAAAAGAAAAGCAGGAGCCTAAATACCCAACATCCATCACTGTCCACCCCTCCCACCCAATCAGCGGTGGGAATCGTCTCGTCGTCAGCCTCACCAGCCACTCGGCGGCGGCGTTTTCAACCTGTCGGCCAATTACCACACAGTCGCTTAACAAGATGATTTCTCTCTCTCCCAAGATTTTATCTGACCGATGGGTGGCATAGAAATTATTACTATCAATTCAAGAAGCTATAATCAGTTAGACCAATACATAAGTCATGCTGGACATTGGCTGACCTCTAGTCAAGAGATTTCCCCTCTCAGCACTCAGTGGCATGGACACACACACACACACACACACACACACACACGTAGAGTTTGTGAAGCTTGGTGCCTAGTGTGAATGTGTTTTACACTGTGTACCCCCACCGTCTCTACAAACAGACCTCCATGACTCTGTAGATACTCAGCTAGTCTTTCAGCGTTACGCTAAGCTAACAAAGCCCAGAACAGGACAATAGCCAGGGAGCTGTGAGCTAGCACATCCTCTCTGATATTTATTACACTAGTAGTCATCGTAGCTAGGATGGCCTGGAAATTGCTAACTGTTGCTGAGTGGTCAAATCAAGTGATGTCTGATTTCTTCAACTTGCTGAATTCTGATGTCACCAAGGGAGTACCTATGGTCAAGTATAGGGAATGATATATTCATTTCAAATAAAACTAGCAAAATGAAGGTGTTTCATCACACAAGTCATCTTGCGATCACAACTCTTGAAAAGCCATGGCATGACACAACTACTTGCTAGATTTCTTTTGATGGTGGTGTTAAAGATGAACTCAAATGCATCACTAAGTGCATGTGTGTTAAATGTGAACAAAAAGAACTGATCAGGAGAAACTCCACAGAAAGTCTACAGAAAATTTCAGTCATGGCGTCTTTACAGCTTGAATGCGTGAACACTTATTCATCGCCTGTTTAACCAAGCATCAGCCGTGCGTAGCTCATGTTGTGGCGCACGTTGCTACTGTGAGCCAAGGCTAAAAGTTTGATTACTTGTAACATTACTAAGTGATCTTGGGTGAAAGTCAGTCCGGTTTTCCTATGTATTGTCCTGGATTCTGAGACGTGCCACCGTTTATAGCTCGCTCCTCAGTTGGCTGCCAAAAAAAAAGACGGGTTTATTGGTTTCCTGGCAGTTGTACAAATCTGTATTGACTGTAAATCTCTCCTTCAACCTCTTCCTCTCCTTCTGTCTCCAGGGACACCTCAGGACAGGGGAGGTTCTGCACCATCTTTCGCTCCTATTCCCGCGGGGCTCAGGTGAGGAAACGAACCACTTAAACAGACTTAAGTAGGAAACCGCTCCAGCGCTCTGTGAGTTCTCTGCTTGTTACTGCAGGGTGTGCCAGCGTATCAGAGGTGGACGGCAATGAGTAGCCAGTATCTGTTTTATTTTTAACTATCTGTTTATTGTTTTTATGGGCAGAATAAAACAATAACATCAAGAATATATACATTCAATTGTACCCTTCTTGCTCACCTAAGGAAGAGTTGCTCTTCTGTTTTTCCTTACATATCACACTAATGCACGAGCATCACGGTCATCGAACTGTGCGCTTTCCACCACAGTTTCCAACTATTTACTGATGTCATTCCCATAGATCTAGATGCAGATGTCACTTTAGTCACTGTTCCTACCTAATAATGAATCCTCTTTCAAAGTCACTTAGATCTTTTCCTCTTGCCATCTTGAGCCAAAATTGAGGTCAGCTGGGCCAGCTCGGCATTTTTATACATGCCACAGAGCATGACAGGATGTTAATTGATTAATTGTATCATGCAGTACACCTGTATGGAAGCATCTGCATTTGTTATGTTTCTCCACTCATTCATTCAGGTTTTTCCTTTCATTTGTCACCCATCTGTATATAACAATACACATACAGAACTGTAATAGGAGTAATACGACTTGCCGTTGATTCTCTGTGTGTGTGTGTGTGTATGTGTGTGTGTGTGTTCTCTCCAGGGGATCCTGCTGGTGTATGACATCACCAACCGGTGGTCCTTCGACGGCATCGACCGGTGGATCAGAGAGATTGATGAGGTGAGTCGGAGACGGGGATGGATTGATGGATTGATGGATGGATGGATGGATGAGAGGTTTGATGAGGGCCTGACGGATGCTGGCAGTCAAGTTTGGGTAGGAGCGCTTCCTGGACTCAAAATTAAGTTTGTTTGAGGTGCTCTTTGGATAGGGATACATGTAGACACAAAAATACAAAAAATACTCCAAGGCACTCTCTTTAAACCAATTAAAATGTCTTCCACTTGGACATGGTGTTGTGGCCTAGAGAGGGCCACAACACCATGTCCAAGTGGAAGATTCCTATTGGTGGAATACCACTAGAAAAGGACCAGGTGTTCCATGAGATCTGTTTGACTTCCTGACGAAGGCTTGATGCCGAAACGCTTTGAAGTTTGTTTTTAATGTCTAATATGACCATGCCATGACAATAAAGGCATTTTAATTGGTTTAAAGAGAGTGCCTTGGAGTATTTTTTGTATTTTTGTGGATGCTGGCAGTGTTGAATGTTTGGGAGTTTAGGAGCCCAGACAGATCTCACTTTGGGAAAAGAAGTGGGAAGATCAGACCCGGTGAAGTCCCAGTGTCAACTCTCATGAAAGTTTAGTAGAAGAAACGGCCTTTCATTCCAGTTGTGGATGATTTGGATCTTAAACTAACTCTACTTCGCCTCTGTCAAAATTTGCCACCAGGACAAATTCCTGTTATTGTACTTGCAGTGCAGTTCCTGTTATTCTACTGTCATTTATTGTACTTGGCGATTACAGCGATTCTGTGTCTGATCAAATTTATTTCTCATCATGACTCATGTGGTCTCTGGTGGCTTTTTTATGGTCGCTGTGATGTCAGAAACGTAGGAGCAACAAGAACGATTCTCATTTTGCTGCTTTTGTATGTTTGTGCTGAAATCCCTGAGTTCCGGTCTGAGATGATGTTCACTTCTCGGACGTCCGGTCATGGTCTCTCTCTCTCTGACTCGCTGTCTGGAAGACTTGTGTCCGTTTCCTCACAGGAAACCACTGATCGTTACTGAGGAGGACCTGGGGCTACGTATCGTTTTAACATTTTCAACATTACAACAATTTTCAAAACATAACAGTATCTTGAATTCGACACCGGTAACAAAATGCTACTTTTTTGTTTCTTATGTTGAATAAAAACTTATTATGCAATACAATAGCCTAATATTTTTTGACGATTATAAAAATATTTTTGCTCCTAGTTTTCCCAACTAAAAGAAATTATATTTAAACTTATAAGTGTGAAATTGAATATGTTTTTTTTTCTCTTCTTCACTTTAACAGTATAAAACAATCAAAATTATCGGATTTGAACTATTAAAAATAATTAATAGCTTAAATTTTAAAGATTTAGAACTATAGCCCACTCTACACTGCATTTTTGGTTGATTTTTGATTGAAAGTTTGTTTTTCCTGCCTGTGGCACATAGTTACCTAGCGAGCCAATCAGTAGTCACTTTAGTCAAAGAACAGGTGTGGTGATTCAATGAAAGATTATATTAGATTAATCATGAAAGTACCGAACTTTATCACAGAATGTGATAAAACATTTTCCATTAGTCACTAGTATCAACGTGATTCACACCGGTGCCAAGAAAGTGCCAACCGAATCACAGTCTATTTTTATATTGTTTTGTTTACTTTGTCTATACTGCTGTTATTTTGCACACCCCCATAATGCCGTAACTCATATTATTTCATACTTTCCATTCATACTTTTCCACTGAATTGGTGGTTGAATTATGTCTAATAGCCCCCATTTGCTATATTCTTATTATTCTATATTTCTTTGCCGTATCCTATTTTGCTATTTCCTATTTTATCTGCAGCGACCCAGTTTCCCCGCTGGCATCACTGAAGTTTCATCTTATCTTTTGCTTTCAGCCTTTAGCAGTTTGCTACCAACTTAGAGAGGCCAGTGTCCCATTTACAAGGTGGGACGAGGAGTCAGAATCACTTAAGACAGAGTGTGTGTGTGTGTGTGTGTGTGCGTTGGGGGTGAGGCCTTTGGCTTATACTGCTTACTCTCATGTCCTTCCTGTTGGCTTAGAAACAAAGAGGATGTCCTCTGTGTGTGTGTGTGTGTGTGTGTGTGTGTGTGTGTGTGGCGTGCACAGCCGGGACTGAGTTGGTATTTTTGGTCTCTGGTATGTGTGTTTGAGATTTGCCTTTCCTGCTCCTCCTCCACAGACTTGTGTGGCTGGCCAGTGAAGGACAGAGAAAAAATAGAGATGGAGCAAGGAAAAGTCTCTGGATAGCGAAAGTCAAGAGATTTGTAAAGAGCATGAAAAGAGATAGAAAAATATTGCAGATGTTTTCTTGTGTTGTCTGGATAAATTTAATTCCCAGCTCTTGCCATCAGCTCTGTCTCCACTCTCTCCTGTCTCCACTGATCCACCTCTACTACTGCTGCTGCTGCTGCTGCTGCTACTACTGAAGTAACTAATTACATGTACTCACGCTACTGTAATTGAGTAGCTTTTTTGTGTACTTCACTTCAGTCAGTAATTTTACTTTTACTCAAGTACATTTTTAGTGAAGTATTGTCGCTACATTTTAAATCACATCAATGACAGAGGACAGATTTTGTCTCTCCATAAGCAACAGAAACTGAACAATCGAAAATTGACAAACTGTGGATCCATTCACAGTGAGAAGAGGAATCTGGCTTTACTTTGCATTTGCACTTTCCATTTAAAAGAATCTAGTTTGAACTTTGTCCTCTCGTCCTTTTAGAATCACAAGGAAAAGATCTCAGCTAACAACGTTCTCTTTTCTAAAAAGGAACTCAGTAACTTTTACTCTTGAGTTCATTTTAAATGAGGCACTTTCTACTTTTACTTAAGTAGGTTTTTACACCAGTACTTTTACTTCTACTTAAGTAAAAGTTCAGCGAAGTAACAGTACTTCTACTTGAGAAGGACATTCTAGTACTCTTTCCACCACTGGCTACTACTTCTACTACTGCTACTACTGCTACTTCTACTTCTACTGCTACCACTACTGCTGCTACTGCTACTTCTACTGCTGCTGCTGCTACTACTACTACTACTTCTACTGCTACCACTACTGCTGCTACTGCTACTGCTACTACTACTACTATTTCTACTACTACTTCTACTACTACTACTACTTCTACTACTACTTCTACTGCTACCACTACTTCTACTACTGCTACTACTGCTACTTCTACTTCTACTGCTGCTGCTACTACTACTGCTACCACTACTGCTGCTACTGCTACTTCTACTTCTACCACTACTGCTGCTACTACTACTGCTGCTACTGCTACTGCTACTACTGCTGCTACTACTACTACTGCTGCTACTACTACTATTACTACTACTTCTACTTCTTCTACTGCTGCTTCTACTGTTACTGCTACTACTACTACTACTACTGCTGCTATTGCTGCTACTACTACTACTACTACTACTTCTACTTCTACTACTGCTTCTACTGCTTCTACTGCTACTGCTACTGCTACTACTACTACTACTACTACTACTACTACTACTGCTACTGCTACTACTACTACAACTGCTGCTACTGCTGCTAGTACTAGTGCTATTTCCACCTGTACTATTGCTGCTGCCAGTACTACCTGGAAAAGAGTTGAGATTGGAGGAGAGATACTGGGAGAAAAGGCAGCAGGGAGGAAACGGTGAGGAGAGGCTGATGTATGGTGACGGACGGGAAGAGTGAAGGAGATGGAGGAGGAGAGAGGTCACACTCTCACTGCCATCTTCTATTCATTTAGTCAGAACAGATTGGTATGAATCAGACAGACCAGAGCCGGAGTGGCAGGACAAGATATGTGCTGCCCCGGGCATGTTGAATAAGTAACAAGCCAGCACCAGTCACTTTGTATGTATGTACTGTATGTACTCTCTCTCTCTCTCTCTCTCTTGCTCTCTCTCTCTCTCTCTCTCTCTCTCTCTCTCTCGTCTGCATGTTAGACACTTTCTCTACATATGTATGAGGTTTTGTAGCCTTTTTAGCGTGGACATGACACATTCTGCACATCATAAACTGTAAATTCACATATTTGTTTTTTCATATCTCTATATTCTCTCTCATTTGTGTATGTTGTCTATATCACAATATTCACACATTTTAACAGTATATTTTTATATTTTCTTTTTCTCTTTGTCTCAATATGTTCTGCTGATATTTTGCACACATATAATGCTGCAGCTCATATTTTTCATACTTATTTCATTCCTACATTTCCACTTAAAAGATTCTTGAAACGTTTCTTTCTTATATCCTATTATTGTTTTGCTGCTGCACTAACCTAGTTCCACATTATTCATCATTAGTTTCATCTCTCTCTCTCTCTCTCTCTCTCTCTCTCTCTCTCTCTCTCTCTCTCTCTCTCTCTCTCTCTCTCTCTCTCTCTCTCTGTCTCTCTCTCTCACACTCTCTCTCTCTCCCTCTCTCTCTCTCCCTCTCTCTCTCTCTCTGTCTCTCTCTTATACTGGTACAAATCATATCAACTGCAGCTGTATGTGAGATTTGACTCCAGTCAGTTTTCAGTATTCGTGTGTTGATATTGATGAGTTTACCTATTGTTTTCTTGGCATTCTTGTCTTTTTTTTTTTTACTTTAATAAACACCTGTACATTTTTGCAGATTGAGAGACATAAATTACCCTTAGGGTTAGACCGATATACAGTATCGCTCTGTCAATATATGGGGCCGATATCGACCATTTTGATCAGATTCCACACAAGTACTCAGTATTATTATTTAATTCTTTTTACAGCTATCCTGGGAGTCACTGGAGAGTTTTAGTGCCCCGTTGTATAAATGCTGTTTCCAAGGTTTTTCCACCCGTACAAGAATAAATATTATGGGGGAAACACCAAGTGCTTGTATTTTTTGGCATGAAAAATATAGAATATTGACACAAAATATCATCTCAGCTGCTTCATTTGAAAGATATCGATATGAGACTTCAAAAACACTTGCCCATTGCACGGCTAACTCTGTCCTCTTCTCTCTCCCGCTTCACTTTTCCCTCCCAGCATGCACCGGGAGTGCCTCGGATCCTCGTGGGTAACCGGCTGCACCTGGCCTTCAAGCGGCAGGTTCCCACGGAGCAGGCGAGGGCCTACGCCGAGAAGAACGGCATGACCTTCTTCGAGGTCAGCCCGCTGTGCAACTTCAACGTCATCGAGTCCTTCACCGAGCTGTCGCGCATCGTCCTGATGAGGCACGGCATGGAGAAGTTCTGGAGGCCCAACCGAGGTGAGCGAGGGAGCTGACCTGTGTGTTACTTTAACCACAAGTCACTTTGTGATCAGAACTCTTAATCAATAAGATCAGCAATTTTGAACCTATATATAATTTGTCTCTTCCATACCTGTAGTACTTGGACCCACAGACAATATTGTCTCCAGAGTCAGCTGTCAGTTGAAACCGCGAGCTCCGCTGCCTCTTGCTGCTAACAATGAGTCCAAATGGGATTTATCGAAATATTACCAAAAAAGCCAGTCTGTGAAAACGATATGGAGACCAACCGACATATTTCTCTCCACGGCCCGGAAAGCAGCAGCACCGCACCGTTTCCACTCAGTGGATCAACTTCTACCAAACTCTACTGTTTACAATCTGACCTGACCGTCCAAAACTAGATCACTCCGCCAGGAACCACCTTTCACCCCACAGCAGTCTGTGCTGCGGCAGAGAAAAATAGTTCTGTGATTTCCTGATTAGTGAAAGTGTGAGTAATAGCACAACTGTGACATGAAATCAAAACTAATTTTAATTTATGTACTTTGCAATTTTTCTGTTTGCTCTCAACTCCCCTGTGGAGCCTCTCCTTTTTTGGAGATATTTTGACAAACAGTTTGGACTCACTGTTAGCAGCAAGAGGCAACGGAGCTCACTGTTTCAACCAAGAGCTGACTCTGGAGTCGATATTGTTTGTGGTCCAACTACTACAGGTATGTAAGAGAGGAATTATATTTAGGTCCAAAATCGCCAAACTTATCCTTTAAAATTGTGTGGCAGGACACAATTATTCTCTGGATTTTTCATTTGTGGTTGACATTGCATTGTTTGTTTTGCTGTAAAACATGAACTCAAATGCATCATTACCAAGTGCATGTGTGTTGAGTGTGAAAAAGCTGATCAGGAGCAACCAAAGTTTACAGAAAACTTCAGTCATGGCATCTTGACAACTTCAGTTCAGTTTCAGATGCGGGTGCATGACCAGTTTGACCAGTCATGTCCGTTTCTCCTTCTCTCCTTCTGTTTCTCTGGCTGTTTGTTTCTGTTCTTCTCAACATGTACGGGTTACTCATAAAACTCACCAGCAGGATTTCTGTGATGTAATGGACTGAGACCGTCACGCTGGTGTTTTCTTATTCATAAACATGAATTACTGGCACAGTTTTACCGTTTGCATTTTTACAGTGTCACCACCCCCTTCTGCTCAGTTGCATGTCTGCTAAAAGTACAAAACACCACCTGCTCTAGTCAGACAGTATATTTTTTTTAAATGAATGTGATATGTGACAATAAGGTTAAATCGTAAAAGTGACATTGTGTCATACGGCATCATTGTCTTTGGAATCAAGTGACAGTTTTAAATAACTGATTTACACACTGAATTTACAGCTATTACTGAACTTTATGAACTTTTATGAACTTTCAGTTTCAGAAGGTTTCCATCTAATTCGATTAGGCTCATGATACACATTGTGACTGCAGCAGTCGGAGTCTGTTGGGAAGGATTTTGTCTTTCTCTGTCGTTCTGACAGATCTAGTCCGCGGTCCACTGGATAATCAGGGTGGCTGTTAAATATGTAAAGCTTAATTTTCACTGGCCGCCACCGGAACTATCGCTGAGAATAAAACGGCAGTAATGTGGCTCCTTTGCGGTAATCACAGCCCCGCTAAATTTAGGAATAATTTCAAATAAAAAATTGCAGTTACCAACAGCCAAACTGTCACTGTTGAGTTTTATGAAAAGTCTTTGAGCTAAATTCTGCTGCCATCTCAAAAAAGAAGGGACACAGTCAGTGGACGGAGCTATTCACAGTAGAAAGCAAAGACAGGACCTGTAGCACTCACAGCTCTTTGATGAATTTAGTGGGAATGATATGAAGGGGGTGGAGGAAGGTCTAAAACGTTCTGCAGCATAATCAGCTAAAAGTGGCTCAACAAGCCCAGACTGGGACGAGGTGTACTAGCAAGAGAAACAGGAGGAGGGATCTTCCATCTGATACCATCAATCTTCCCAACAAAAATAGGTTAAAACTTGTCATAGTCAGCAGAAGCATGAATACCAGCAGTGTCCGGATTCACAAGGCGATCAGCGGTGTTGAATCAAAACCTACAATTATGCTGATTAGCGCTTTCGGAGGTTCTTCATCTGTCCTTCAACTCAGGTTTTGGTGTCAGTCCCTCAGAAACTTTACAAAATAACTCCCGCACTGCACTGAACATCACAGACTGATGATGTGTAACAGTGGAAGAGGATCTGAGGGAGGAATTGCTTGATGACCGACTTCTGATTGGTCAACAACTGGCCAGAGAGGCTTCTGATTGGTCAATAGCTCAGCATCTACTGTGCATACAGAACGGCGTTTTCACACTTTGTGGAGTGAATCTTGGGGTATAAAATAATTTGGCGGCACAAGTTGATTTACTGGAAGAGTTTTAACTTTATTAAACCTATACTTCACTACATGGTTGACCATCTATCAGTTGTCCAATAGGAAGAAGACCCATGGATGAGTCATCTCCAAAATATTAAGTTGTAAATCCTACCCATCAATTTCAAAATAAAAGCTCTAAACAGGAAGTTGTAAAAACCACAGAATAAAACAAAAACCAAACAACAACCAAAAACATTTTAAAATACTTGTTAAATTAATGGCAACATTGCCTGATATAGAATGTTTATCCTTTAAAAATGTCTTGCTACTGGAAGCGAATCTTGACAAAAGAGGTCTATGTAGCGAGTTTGCTTCGCTGACCGCACGTAAAGGGGAAACTGTTTTACAAATTGGCAGCCGTCCTGTTTAAACTGCAGTTTAATTTTAATTTGATTAATGGTGCAGCCCTAGTTCCTTCATTTTCTCTAATCCCTTCCCCTTAATGCTGTCTGCTGCAGGACGCAGTAATGAGTCTGTGCATGAGCGACGTTCTGCATTCATGCAACCAGGACGCATTAATGAGCGCTAAAGTTCTACGGTTGTCTTCAGACGGGACGCCACACTCCTAGACTCCTCTCTCTCTCTCTCTCTCTCGCTCTCTCTCTCTCGCTTATTAATTCTCCCTCGTTCCTGTCATCGTTCCCTCTTCTTCGTCTGTAATTAGAGAGAAAAGCAGATGGAGGCGATGTCCCTGCGTGCCCCCGGTGAATTAATTTTTTGCGAAAGGCTCACTAAGACTCTTTAAGTGTGCCAACGCCGGGTTCCCTTGGCCTGAACTTCATCTGATGTGTTGAGTGACTCGAGCGTCGGCAGGGAAAGCTTTGCAGACGCAGATTAAGTCTTAGCTGTTCTCCAGGAAGCATTTTCAAGAGTCAGCCTCCGTCTTAAAGCTTTATTAATCCTCACAGCTTTTTTTTCCCGTAAAATTGATTAAGGTTTTTGTTCTGATGCTTTGAGTTGTGAGTTCTCAACATCAAGGAAAAGCTGAATTGCATTGCTTCAGATGATTGAAAGAAGACTATTGATTGGCGACTGACTACTACTATTGATTACAAGTTTTTTGTCATCTCAGGCAGTGCAATTAGATGTCGTTTCTTGAGTGCAACCTGTAAATCAAAGCGATAAAACAACAGAAAAAAATAATAAAACACCGCAAAAAATTTGAAATGTTTAGGAAAATGTCTGTATAAAATGTATAATATCACCCTAAAATGTTGGTGGAATTTCCCCTGAAGTGATTTGGTAGTTAAGAAAGTTTTCAGAGAAATGTTGAGAAAAGTTCAACTTGGAGAAGTGCACTGATGTCTTTTTTGTGCGAGCCAACCAAACAGAACAAAGGAGAGGCGAGGTTTGACTGTTGTTTGGCAGCTGACAGTTTAGGACAACAACAACAACAACAACAACAACAACCAGAGGGAAAATGGAGAAGGTAGTAGTAGAAAAGTTGGCATGTTAAGAGTCCGTATGGAGAACATTGGCTCTGTGGTTTCTGGTAAGAATTTCACAGTTGGACGTAAGCTGTGTTTGCTGATAGTGACAGCTGGTGGTTATAGAAACAAAGTGTGCGTCCCTCTTTGTTTTTTTATCAGCACAAATTGTGGCTCTTCTTCTTCAAAGAAAGCCGAACAGCATGAACACTCCCTTATTGTTTACCTCTTCTCTCTCTCTCTCTCCCTCCCTGCAGTGTTCAGCCTGCAGGACCTGTGCTGCCGGGCCATCGTGTCGTGCACGCCGGTCCACCTCATCGACAAGCTCCCGCTGCCCGTCGCCATCAAGTCCCACCTCAAGTCCTTCTCCATGGCCAACGGCATGAACGCCGTCATGATGCACGGACGCTCGTACTCGCTGGCCAACCCGGCCGGCGGCTCCAAGGGCAACAGCCTGAAGCGCTCCAAATCCATCCGTCCGCCGCAGAGCCCGCCCCAGAACTGCACCCGGAACAACTGCAAGATCTCTTAGTCTCTGGCCCCCCCCCTGGGTGCAGGGTGGCGGGTCGGAGAGGGAGAGACGACGGTAGGCGAGGCGGGATCGGGAGACGGATGTGCGGGAAGGTTTTTTGTCGGAGGAAGGGGGCGGAACACACCTTTACCTGGAGAGTTGCGTTCAAAGCAGAAGTGGGTCGATGTAGGGGTGGATAAAGGTGTGGTGGGAGTAACGGCGTGACAAAATAAAAGCCCTCCCCCTGCTTTGGGAACCAAGTGCTACCTCCCACCCTCGCTTTGAGATCCAGTTGGGGGGGAACAGGACTACAGCGGTGCCTCGGCCCGACACGTTCAGCACAGAACGACTACAAACTTTGGTCTCCACAGACTTGATGCTCGCTACCACCAACCACTGACGTGAGAGGAAGAGACTCTCCCAGTTCACTCCTGTTACTACATGTACAGAACAGACACACACATGTACAGAAGCCCGTAACAAACACTTGCAACCGTATTTAGTTACTCTACATCGGCACCGCTCAGTTTGTGTCATAGACCTCACCTCAAGATCAATTCTGCACTCTTTTTGAGCTGTTTATATGTCACCTTACGTTTCTTTCTTTTTTCTCTCTTTCTAGGTGTAATTCCTCCTACACTGCAAAACAATCTCCATCTTAATAAGTCATTTAGTTTTCTAGATTCTTGTTTCAAGAATTTTGTAGAATCAAGTGTTCTCGTTTCAAGATACTTGTTTCCAGAAAATTCCTGAAAAAAGTGAAACCGCAATGGAAACAAGTGGAGTTATCTCGCCTAATTGGCAGAATTTTTCTCTTGGTTTAAGAAAAATAAGATTTGAAGACTGAATATGAGACTAAATGACTAAAGATGGACGTTTTTTGCAGTGTTTTCATCATTATTCCTTCCTTTTTCTGTCCACACTCAAGTTTGTGTTGCTATTTGAATGACCAATAAGCTAATGATCAAGACACTAGTAACCAGTTCTCCTTTCTGAGGATATTGCCCGTATTGATCGTTCACTTATCTTCAGCTGGCCATAACGATTATGTTTGGTTTGAACACTCATTGTGCTTTGGAAGTTAATACGTATTATTGTGTTTACATGTAACTCGTTGTAGCTGAAGCAGTCTTTAGGTTCTGCCCGACTTTATTGCCCTTGCTAGGAAAGGCGTCTTTCTTTTCGACCCAAGAGCTCCTGGGAGTTGTAGTCGGAGACGAGGTCGAGCAGGACAGCTTTGCATTCGCATCACGTCTGGACGTCACCCAGGGGAGCTGTTGGGGTCCAGGCAGAGATTAATTTTACTGTCACTCCCTCCTCCTCTTCCCTCGTTCTCTCTCTCTCTCTCCTTTCCTCCCTCTCTCCCTCACTGCCGGGCGTTCAGGGACTCCTACATGTTATAGATTTCACAGATTGTGTGTCATGCCTGTTACATGCAGCAGAAATCTGTCTGCTCTGTCTTTGTTCGGTGTTTTTTCTCAAAACACGTACACACCGCCACCACCAGTCCAAGCAGATTTGATATGAACACACACACAAAACGCACACCTCTATCTGCTGCCCCGTAGTTTACCCTCATTCCCCTGTTGTGTCTCGCTTAACCCTCCTGTGCCAAATGTTGAAACTAGTCAACAGTCCACACACGCACACACACACACACACGCACACAGACACACACACACTGTTGCCAAACTTGTCTGATCACCAGATTCGTAGCACCGTCCTCTTTTTCCATAGTTCTTGGTCTCAAAGAAGTTTCTTCCCATATTCAGCCCCCCCATCCATTGCATGCACTAATGTGTTTTCCATACTCTCATTTCAGTGTTAAGACGCACAGCGAGCATAAAAGCCCAGGGATGGGAAGCACAGATATTCAAGGTTGTCTGAAAAGCGCACATTGAACAAAGCATGGCTTCCAGCGTTCCAGGGTTGTACTCGGATGACGAATGTTGAGTGCCAAAGTGAAAAGTCTGATCAGGAAAAAAAACAAAAAGAATGCAAACAGAAAAAGCACAATCTCTCCGAGTGACGGGCTTGCTGTGAAGCTGAGGCAGAGATATTCAGGTAGTGCGAGGTGGGATCTTCTGTGTGTTTTTAGTAAACAATGGCCTGTAATTATCAGTTCTCTGTGAATTTCACAAACCGGCATTCATGATGACCAACTGATTTCACACAGCGCTACGGTGATGAACTGTTCTCTTCCTGCTGCAACAGTTGACAAAAGCATTTTCTGGCCACAAAACTGATTTTTCCCCTTCGCATGGGATCGAAATTGAAAAAATGCATTATTGACTACTGCAATTTTCAAGTCACAAGAGAGTGTAATGTTTGTCTTGTATTCAGATGCCCTCCAAAACAAATTAACGCCGGTCTTTCATTATATTCACACGCAGCAAATTGTTGAAGACCCCCCCATGAAATGACGTCTTTACTTCCTGGATTTGATGCATTGGAGGGGGAAGAAAGGCAGTTTTATTTGACAGGAGGGGTGCGGAGGGGCGGGACTGTTCAAAAATCGGATGGTTTCATTGGTTAGAAGTTAGGGCTGGGCGATAATTCAACATTATCGTTTATCGTCTTTCAGTGGAATCATATCGTGATGATATGAAGATATTTTAATATCGTGACACACATTTCTGCTGTCTAAATTGATGATGACAAGCAAATTTTACTTAAAAACTCATAAAATGAGGTATGGTAGGAATATTATTTGAATATGTCTGTTTTGTTTGACATCACACCTAACATCACCATTCGGTTCAATGAGATGAACATTCATTTGATTATTTAACGTGATTTTGCATACATGAACCATATCGTGATATATATTGATATCGAGAAAAATCCTTATTGATCCCGATATTGATTTCAACCATATTGTCCAGCCCTATTAGAAACGTATATTTACGCCTGCTGGTGCAGCATGAGGTCACCATGAAAGATGCTGTGTTTTCCAGGAGGTAAAAGTAATGGGAGTTAATTTCATGGGGACTTTAACAAGTGTTCACATTTCTTTCTTTCTTTTTTCCCCAAAAACATTTTAAAACTCAAATCCCCCAAGCTCTGAAAAAGAAATTCATGTAGACATAGCTGTTTTTGCAGTTCATATTCTGGATATTGTCCCTCAGCATAGCGCAGCTGAATGGTTTATGATACTTTATTGATCCCTGAGAGAGAAATCCTCCAGGCTCCGCTACAGTATTAGTGATTAGTGATAGTAGTGATTCGGTGTCTTGCTCAAGGACACTTCAGCAGCATCGGCGGGGCGGCAGACTCCTGGTGCCACCGTGCTGTATGAATGCACTAAACTGGTCTCAGCGGTGAAGTGGTTTTAAGAAACCGCAGGCCACGAACATTTTGATTCATTCACCTCCAGTTCTGCTGAGAAGTCTTCCTCTCCTCTCCTCTCCCGTGACACTAACCCCTCCTTCCTCTTCCCCCCCCCCAGGCTTCGCTCTCCCCTTCCTCCGTTACTCTCCTTTTCCTCTCTCGTTCCTCCTCCGTTCTTTTTCCTCCTCGTCTTTTCATGCTGCGTTCACGTCCTACGGGAAAGACGGGAGATACGAGCGTCCTACTTGTAAATGCTGTTCACGTCAGCCTTCAGCTGGTAAATAACTGCTCGGGAAATCGGAGTTTGGCAACGGGACTTTCTCCGACTTCCTGAATGCTGACGTCACCAACAAGAAAACACTTCTAGTCAGGTGTAGGGAATGATGCATTAGTTTCAAATAAATCCAACAAAATGAACTGTTTTTATGAGACGAGTCGTCGTATGATCGCAACTCTTAAAATGCCACGGCAGCGCACGACGACTGGCTGGATTTTGGGTTTCTGGCCGAGATTACAATCTGTATTTTACTGTAAAACAGGAACTCAAATGCATCGCTCGCTTTGTGCGTCTGTGCCGAGTGTGAAGAAGCTCATCAGGAGCAACCAAAGTCTACAGAAAACTTCACTGGTGTCGTCTTGACGGCTTCAAACGAGTTCGAGCACGTGAGCGCTGCTTTTACCGACTGTTTCTCCCATAGGACACGACTGCAGCGTCTCTCTCTGCCTCTGATCTGCACGCCGCCTCCACATGCTATCCCATGATTCATAGCTGCTGAATAATAGATGCTCTTTTCATAGATCTCTGGAGGGCTTTAGCAGTACGCCCCAACTCTTGTCTCTCCCCTCCACTCTTTTCATCTTCCTCTCCGTGCGGAAGCTCTGCTAGCTTCTCGATTCGTTCCTCAGTTTCCGCTCGTCCTCCTCAGTATATCCGTCTGTTGGTTTTCCTTCAGTGTCTGCACCTTGCCTTTCTCTGCCTCTCTCCTCCTCTATAATGTGCAGAACCAGCCAGCCGGGAGGTTTTCCATTTGAGCCCGTTCACACCGGACTACACAGTGTCTTTCCCAGCTGTTAACAAGGCGGAGAATATGGGAATCCCGCTCCTGATCGTTTTCTCCTGCTTCTCCTCAGCTGTGTTAGTGGGGTTACCCTCTAAATCAGGTCAGGTCCATTCAGCTTAAAGGATAAGTTCAGGGATGGAAGAGACAAATTATATGTAGGTCCAAAATCGCTGAACTTATCATTTAATGGTCCTGCTGGTCTAGCATCAAGTCCTTACTGTGCAGTATGGTGTGAACGGGGGAAATCTCAGCAGGACTCCCTCTATCTCTCCCTCCTCTCCCTCTCCCTCCTCTCCCTCCTCTTATCTCAGGGAGTTGTCCTTGCCTCCAGACTTGAAGATGTCTTGATTCACCCAATGAAGCCTCCCTGCTTCAGGCAGATTTCTCTCCCACTTCCACAGATCTGGAGTCAGATGACTTCAGCATCTAGGAGAGTAGAGATGAACTGAGCATCAGTTCATGACCACAGGGAGACTCTCTGTGTAAAGCAGCCTGTGGCGGAGTGGTGTTCCTGACCAGAAGGCCATTTTTGTTTTGTTTGGTTTTTTGACCCTGTATCCCACAGAGTGTATGTGACGAGCTGTAGTGCTTTAGCGGTAGAAGGAAAGGCCGACACACACTCAGCTAGCTAGTGTGTTCTGTCTGTGTGTGTGTGTTTGCATCGCCACCAGTGTTGTGAGAATGAACGAGTGTAAAGTGAGGAGAAAAGGACTTTGACCGGACTAATCGCCAATATTTTCAGAAGAGGTCTCCCTCTCTGCGATAAATAGGAGGCTTTTTTTGTTGTTGCTTGCCCAGACAGCTTCACCTTCGTTGGATAGGATACTTTTTATGTTGTGCATTGTACATCCAGCCTCTAAGTGTATGTGATGTAGAGAAGATCGCTTTCAGCCACGTCTCGGTTCTACATTTTAAATTGTTTTTGTATTGTGTTTAAAAAAAAAAAAACAAAAAAAAAAAGACATCTTCCTCAGTGTTGACCCTTGCAACATTGCCTGACATTGTTTCTTTTCCTGAGTTGAGTTTCCATATTGGATTGCCATGGACATTTTTAAAAGATAGAGATGTTTGAAGAGGATGATGGGAGAATGTGACGTGACCTCATTGTGGATTCAGGACCCGTCCGGGACGACTTCTGATGTGTGTCTGTGCAAGGGAACAGAGTGATGTGAAAGTGATGATGATGATGATGATGATGATGATGTAGAAAACATGTGTAAACACTATTTTTCTTTTTGGTTAAAGCTGCTGAGTAATCTAAGCGAGGGTTTGTGTGTGTGAATGTTCCTCAAACACCAAGCTGAACTCTTTTTCTTTTTTAAATTATTGATTGTACAGTTCCAAGGCTAGGGTATGAAGAGACTTTTTCACAATAAAACTATTAAATGTTATTGACTCAAGATGTCTTTGCTGATTATTTTTGCACTCATGACTGTTTTTTTTTCTCAGAGTGGAACAGCAGTTTGAAGTGAGTCCTATCAAAGCACTTTGGTGTGGTTTCCTTTGGGAAGGCTGCCATCTACTGGATTTTATACACACACACACACACACTACACACTACATCTAGACAGACAATGAAACAAAGACTTGGAAAATCACATTTATTTCAAATTTTGCAATTTAAAATGTGCATCTCAAGAAAACCTAGTGTCTATGTTACAGTCTTTTCTTTCCTCGTGTCTGTCCACATTAGAAACAACCACTGCTTTGTAAAGATGCCTGTGTATTCTCATAGTTCCTGTTTGTTAAAAAAACAAAAATCAAATTCAGTGATGACTGAGTGATCCTTATTTTGATTTCCACTGTTCACATGCTTTAGAAACAAGTCGTTCTGAAGAGTGAAATGTTCAGGATGTTAAGAATTTAAATTCAAGGCCAACGCCTGTTCAAAACATGAGTTTAGATTGTGTTTTGATATGCTGTGTAACTCCAAGTCGAAACACTTAACAGCACAATATGCAGTACATACACACATAATAATATTAAAAATAGTTAAAATGTCCTCAGAGTAAAAGTTACTGAGTTACTTTTCAGAAAAGAGAAAGTTGTTAGCTGTGATCTTTTCCATGTGATTCTAAAAGTAGAGAGGACAGAGTTCATGTTTTTAATTAATTCACCTTTCCCGGACACAAACACAATCCACTGTCAAACCGGACTGATGGGTGACAGCAGTTGGAGCAGAAGAGATCTGATCTACACCCTCTACACTCTGAAATGAGAAGGCGGATTCTCGCACCTTTCAGGGTTCTTCCATTTCTCTCTGAAGGAAAAAGACGTCAAATCTTTCATCAGTGGAAGAACAGTGTTCAGGTGCTCCTGTGCAAGGTGCAGCCACAGCCATCCATACCCAGTGAAACAGAAATATTTGACATTTGAAAAGACTTGACATCTCCACAGGGAAGTTGTTATAAATTCATGTTACAGAGGTCATTGAATGGAACATGTCAGTAATCCTATTTCCATATTAAAAGAATCTCTCCTTATTGATCATTTCATGCAGGCTACGGAAGTCAAAATTTGGCCTTTGTGAGGTTTTCCTGCAATGGATATTGTAGATAATAATCTATAAATGTAATATAATATCTAATCAGAAGTATTTCAATTTTGATATTTATTTACATGAGAAATTCTTTTGTACTTGTCAATAGGAAATTAAAGGTGGATTGCCTCAGGAATTAATGCAAACCCCTTCCGGCCAGAAGGTTTTGATCTTCAGTTGAAAAGAAGACTGGATCCTGTCGTTTGAGCGTGCTTCACCTCTTGCTGCCTTCAGGTTTCATTTGTTTCATTAAAATATATTCCTTTAAATTCATCTTTTCATCTTCCGCCAGTCAATAACAGACTAAATGACTTGTTAAGATGGAGATCTTTTGCAGATCTTATCTTGTCCTCATGTCATATAGACAGGAGATGACAAACATGGCCTTTTTCATATCAAGGACCCCTAATTTAGTCCACATTAGGGCCACAGACCCCCATTTCATGAGATTTTGTCTCTCGGGCCAAAATCTGAGAATATTTTTTATTGTTAAGAGTTGACTATGACTCTCTGTATTGTAGGTAGAGAGATGACAGTGAATCTATGACCAAAACAGTCATTCTTCTACATTCTCTAATTCTCTTGTAAATTAAATAATGGTGAAGTTTAACAATTCATCCATTTGCTGGGGGCCCCCCCTGGAACCCCCTCAGGGACCCCTGGTGGTCCCCGGACCCCACATTGAGAACCAACCGGTGTAGCCTCATGTACATGTCCTGCCCAGCCTGTTACAGCTGGCTCAGGTCACACATCATGCTTTCTACCTTTGTTCCAGTTTGTGCTGATGACTTATTGAACTGCTACAAGTTATCTCTGCTTCAAGGCCCTTGTTCGTTTCAGTGTATAAATCCAGCTGCACTTGTGTTTTTTTTTTTTACATGTGCCAAAGACTTTTGCATAGTACTGTACGTGTTGGACCTCCTACCTAAGAACCATTGTGGAACCCTACACTTCTAAGGTGTAGCTCCAACCTGTTTCAGTCAAATGGCCAACGTATGAGCCAGGCAAAGACTCTGGATCCAGCTGACTGTTGCCTGCAGACATCAGTAGGGAGAAGAGAGCAGGCCGTCAGGTGACTGCTGACGGATTGGTGAAGTGAGGGAGAAACAAGAGAAATGGAGACTAAAGTAGAGGGGAGAGGTCAGTGGAGGAACAAACGGGAGTATATTTTGGCTGTGGCGGGTAGCGTGGTGGGCCTGGGGAACGTGTGGAGGTTCCCCTACCTCTGCTATAAGAACGGTGGAGGTGAGTTCGAAACTACTTTTTAGATGTTAAGTGCTAGTTTAACTCATTTCAAGTCTTTTTCGGTAGGCACCTTTATCCATGTAGTTTGGATAGTTGAATACAAACTGCATTTTTTCCTTTAGGGAGTTCTTACAAGACTTGAATGTATTTTGAATCTCTAGTTTTAGTTTCAGCAATTCATTGGCCACATTCTTACCTGTGGACTTGTTTGAAGTCTTACTGTCCAGTTAAATTAGTTAAAAAAAGGTAAACACAACCAAATCCATACTAATGAAAGAATGGTGAGAATCCTTGTATGCAGGTGTGTTCCTGGTACCCTGCTTTTGCTGTGGATCAGAGGCGGGGACTCGAGTCGCAGTTTTAATTGCTTGAGACTTGACTGGATGCATGAAAAGAAGACTTGACGTGGGTTCTGGTGACTTGGGACTTGACTCTGACTTGTATTTTGATGACTTGAAAAGGTTTCTAAAGTCTTGACTTGAGATCTTGTGTTTGTGTAAATGACTTAGATTGAAAGTGATGAGATTTGTTCCAGCAGACGACTGAATTTAAATTCTGTTTTCTGAATTTGTATGGAATGATTGAATTTATTGAAGTTGAAACTGATTATAGAAATCAAACTCACGATGCTCTTACCAAGTTTTTATCCTATTAAAACCATATTGCATTGAAAAGTCCTAGATATTTAGTTTTCTTTAAGATATTAAATTGATGCTGGACTCTTGATTTGTTCTGACTTGACTTGCTGTTCTACATTTAGACTTGAGACTTGACATTAATGACTTGGACTTGACTTGGTAATCTACATTTAGACTTGGGACTTGACTTGTGACTTGCGCCTCAAGACTTGAGACTGACTTGGGACTTGAGCAAAGCGGACTTGGTCACACCTCTGCTGTGTAGTGTAACTTAATGCAAAAGGAAGCTTAATTTTAACAAAAGAAATTCAAACGAGGCAACAGAAATGCCTCAAATTCTCCAGAAGCAGTTCCACTTTGCACACTTCTCCCCGGTCTGATAGCATGGGTGTGTCTCCCTGTCTGCAGGCGTGTTCCTGCTGCCGTACTGCGTGTTCGCTGCGCTGTGCGGCGCTCCGCTCTTCCTGCTGGAGACCGCAGCCGGGCAGCTCACCCAGGAGGGGACGGTCACCTGCTGGAGGAGGCTCTGCCCCCTGGCCCAGGGTAACCACGCTGCACACATTCATATAAAGGCGGTGTAGCGTGTAGAGTCGAAAATATCGAATTTAGAATTTAGTGAAGGTATGAAAATATGAAACTTTGATCAAGATATCAAATTACACTCGTAGGGGCACCACCTTCATAAATGAAGGAAAAACAGACCTTTACTTGGCTCTACTAATCAGTCATCAATATAAAGATCATGAGATCTTTTCAGTTCAGGGATTGCTTTTCTCTGCAGACAAGGAAACACAGAACAACGACTTTATAATGAATGATTATATTTATTAACTACCTACTAGACAAACAAACAACAAACAAACACAAACAAACATGTAGCCATGGAACGGGAAAACGTATGGTAACTGGACAGATGATAAACCAGAATAAAACACTAAACTATAGGTTGACTCATGAAATGAGAATGAAATAAAATAAAAGGAGAATGAAGTGAAAATAAAGTGAGAAGGATAGAAACATTGGAATGAAAATGATTGGCAATAGTAAATAGTGTTATGTCAATATAGATCTATAAACCGGAGGAACGAGACGGGTCGCCCTAAGGAATAACTCAGACTATACTAACTTTCCTGATTGGGTTAAGTGATAATTTTAGTAAAGCTTTTGCATCAACTCTCAGCAGAAAGACATGGAAGTGTTTCAGCCTTACTTGCCGGGGGTCCATCGTGCGGAAGCAGGTTTCCCGAAGATCAGCGAGTCTGGCAAACTCGGCAATAGTCGGGTCGCCTGGCAACGGCAAACGATGGAGTTGGAGCGGGTCTTGAAAAAGACGCTCTTTCAGGCGGACGTCCTGCGACTGGCTTTCCGCTGTGGACCGGACTCCTGGCGGACGGACCAGGAGGCGCTCGGCAGGCTGGTCGGGGGTCAGCTGAGAGAGTTGACTGTAGCTTCTGACTTCTCTAACTTTTACTAATTAACGGATTAATAACTCGTTCTGAAAATAACTTTGTAACAGTCTTCGCGGTTCAGCGAGGCTCAGCTTCGTAGTCCGACCGGCTTGAAAAACAGGGTGACGTTAGTGACAAAGAGTAGTTACAGGCGGCGAGATCTGAGTCTACGCTCGCGTTAAGACTTGGCTTGTCGGTCTTTGAGTTGGTGACGGCATCACGTCCTCTGGCGTGAAGCTCGGGGCAAGAAGCGCGCGGCTGGCAAAGAGTCAAGAGCTTTTAGAGTTTCTCCCTATCTTCTTTGTTCTAGGGACTGCCAACGCCCTTCATAAACGGAAAGACACATGAGGATATCTCTCTCAACTAGCCTTCAGTAACTAGTAATGATAAAGATTTAGAATAACGCGTTTGGATTTTACATACTCAACCAATTACTGTTGTCAATCGGTGAACATAATGAACCATGTAAACAAACACTTATGGGTTGCATAAACCAATTACAAGAAACATGATTAAACAATAAAACTTTCACTTGTTCAAACTTTGCTGTAAACTGAGTGGTTTTAGCAGAATATCTTAGATACGTACTCCATAATCTTAATATTGAGATCACAAATACCTAGTAACTTTGGTGATTGATATAGAACCAATGAAATAGAACGTAATTATCGAGTTAGGACCAGAATGGATACCTTAACTATTGTGATGATAATTAAAATACCTAAGCATATATGATTAACCAATTTAGTATATACTTCACACTATTCTAAACTCATTGGGGACATTACGCCCCCCATAATGTTACTATTTTACTTTCTGTAATAGTCAAGTTTCAATACCTTCGCTGACTTTTGCACATTTAGTGATCACTTTGTCCGACCTACCCTGTATATAGTCTTTACATATATATTTTTATTTCCTATTCATTTTGTATTTCTCTTTTTATTCTATTTTAAGTGCTGTACGTTTGATTGTTTACGTTGTTTGACCCGAGCCTCTCCCTTAACATTTCATTGTACAGATAACCCTGTGTTTCTGCACATTTGACAATAAAGAACTTGAAACAAAACAGTTTAGAAAAGGCAATCGTATAAAACATTAATCAACTAATGAAATACAGTTTCTTGGTTAAATCTGGTTAAACTGAACCGACGGCAGCAGGGAGTCATTTATCAGCCTGCTCTCTCCTCCAGGTGTCGGCTATTCTATCATGGTGATCCAGGTGTTTTCCACAGTCTACAAGCTGATCCTGGCCTGGGCGCTCTTCTACTTCCTCTGCTCCTTCAGAGCTCCGCTGCCCTGGGCCAGCTGCGGCAACAGCTGGAACACAGGTCAGCATGCAGGGCCGGGGGGGTGAAGAGAGGAGAGGGAGGAAAGGAAAGAGGGAGGAAAAAGTAAGCAGGGAGGAGTGGGGCAATAATTGGGGGATGGATGGGTGGATAGATAGATAGATGGACGTATAGAATTTTTGACTGATTCATTGATCTAAACATTTAAGAAACATTCAAGATTGTCACTGCATCAGTTTTAGCACAACATTAGCACCTAGGTTCATGCTTTCCAGACCCATTGGTAACCATGGGTATCAGCACAGATGGCAATTGCTAAACCATTGTGGGCTCTTTAATGCCAAACTTTGGCACACAGTAGCAATTTTTATTCATCTAGGAGCCTTGATGATGGTGGACTCAAGATGGTTTGCCAAATCTGTGTTTTGATGTTTTGATCAAAGAGCACAATCTCCTACAACCATTTTTAATAATAAAAGTAGCTAGAAAAGCTTTGCAGAAGAAGATTCAGGCCACGTGAAAAATATATTTGGGTTCTGAAATTAATCTCAGAATTAAGAATTTAAAGTCAGAATTCTGAGTTTAAACTCAGAATTCTGACTTTATTCTCAGAATTCTGAGATTAATCTCAGAACTCAATTTTTCACATCAGGCCCTAATCCTGTTCCTACAGTTCAGCTCCAAGCCACCAAATAAGAATCCCTTATTGTCGGTGTGTAGGTCTAACCTGTGTTGATACCAACAGACTCATGTGTGGAGCTCAGCTCTCCGAACCAGACCCAGGAATACTACAACAACCTGACTGCCAACTGGACATCTGAAACTGTGCCCAGATCAGCGGTCACTGAGTTCTGGGAGTAAGTAAAGGCTGCAATATCAAACTACATCACAGACAACAATGGCGTCCCGTTGACTTTAAAAAGAAAATGCACCGCAGACTGTCTATCTGTCAAAAGCCACGTAGTTCAAGAAGTTGGTTACATTACACACTTGCTTGAGAACTGTGGAGATGAGTCTGTTGCACAAGTGCTTAGCAAACTGTCCAAACTCAACTGAAAGCTAACCTTAGCAACAAGGCTAACGTAGCTTTATCAAAGACTTCTCTCTCTAGCTCTTCTAGTCAACATTAGCATGTTAGCAATCCATGGCAGCAAAGAGACAGAGAAGCTGCTTTGGTTCTTGGTGCAAAACCTCTCAGTGAACGACTTCCCGTAAGTTGGTCTGCAGAGGCTAGCCCAACGGTTCACATAAAAATGGCCGCTGCTCCGACGGTCCAGTAACGTTGATTTGAACGGGAATTCAAGCTCTGTGGTTGAACCAATCGTGCAAACAGTGAAAACCAAAAGTGAAAGGAGTAAGATGTTTTCATGCCACAGTAACCCATTTAATATAGGAGCAAGCCGGGTTTCTCATAATCGAAGTACGAGCTTAACGGGTTATTCTGAGATGATGTTTACATGCGTCGACCCAAAACCGGGTTACTTGAACTGGGTTGAGACTGTAACTCTCCATGCATGCTAACAGTGATTCACAGTGTGGTTTGTTGCCCCTGCAGGAGGCGTGTGCTGTCCATGTCTGCAGGGCTGGAGGAGCTGGGGGAGGTGAGGTGGGAGCTGCTGCTGTGTCTGCTGGCCTGCTGGGCCGCCTGCTACTTCAGCATCTGGAAGGGAGTCCAGTCCACTGGGAAGGTGTTGAGAGCAGGCTCAGCCATGCACATGCACAACATTTATCTGTTTCTTTGGTTTTCAGTTCTGTACAAGCACCTTATGGTGATTTCTCTAAACAGCTATTCAGATGACTTTTAGCTCCATTTCTTCATTAACTTTGTATTAACACAGCTGGTATATGGGGTCTTTTTCCCCTCCATCTGAATATTCCATTCAGTATATAGTAATATATAGTATATAACATTGCAGTTAACCCATCCTCAGGTTTTTTTGATGAACGTATCATTTAATATATTATAGTTTTTTTCTCAAACTAAACCTAGTTAGTCTTTAATGGAGTTCAGTTATTGCAAACCGACAAAGAAAACATGCTTATTTATTGAACATTTTCAAAAGCTAGGTGTCCCCAAACTTAAAAAAAAAAACAAACAAACCATAAATTGATCAGTCAGTCAGACAGTCAGTCAGACAGTCAGTCAGTCAGTCAGTCAGTCAGTCAGTCAGTCAGTCAGACAGTCAGTCAGTCAGTCAGTCAGACAGTCAGTCAGACAGTCAGTCAGTCAGTCAGACAGTCAGTCAGTCAGACAGTCAGTCAGTCAGTCAGACAGTCAGTCAGTCAGACAGTCAGTCAGTCAGTCAGTCAGACAGTCAGTCAGTCAGTCAGTCAGACAGTCAGACAGTCAGACAGTCAGTCAGTCAGTCAGACAGTCAGTCAGTCAGACAGTCAGTCAGTCAGTCAGACAGTCAGTCAGACAGTCAGTCAGACAGTCAGTCAGTCAGTCAGACAGTCAGTCAGACAGGCAGTCAGGCAGTCAGTCAGTCAGTCAAACAGTCAGTCAGTCAGTCAGTCAGACAGTCAGTCAGACACCTGTCGCTTCGTGAGATGATGCGCTTCGTCAGATGGCCTCTAGAGGGCCTTTTGTGAGATGCAGTGTTTCCCATACAGCGGCACAAAATCAAAAGTTGGTCAGTGTATAGAAATTAATCTAAATTGATCTTTAATGCACCTGATGTCGCATCACTTCAGGTCTGTAATTTGGAGGTATACAGTCAGCAGACCAGCAGCATTGAACTCAATCCACAGAATCTCCCGGTGTGAAAACAAAGTTAAACTTAACATTCTGTGTTAGTAACAGGATTTGTGGACAGTAACTCGTCTTCTGCTGCCCTACGAACTTTAATGGTGGGTAACGTTATTACCTTGTGGTATTTAAGTAACGTTAGTGGAATTAGGTAATTTAACCGCATCGCAGTGCTTCAGTGCATAGAATTGAACACACGCCGTGGGTCTGTACAGGATCTGTGCTTGTTCACGTGTCTTGTTTCCTGTGTGCAGGTGGTGTATTTCACGGCTGTGTTCCCCTATGTGATGCTGCTCGTCCTGCTGGTGCGGGGCGTGACGCTGCCTGGAGCCTGGCAGGGCCTGCACTTCTACCTGAGCCCCGACCCGTCACGCCTGGCCGACCTCCAGGTGGGGGAGCTGGGGAAACTACCTGGCCTCACTTGATGTAGTTTGTTTGAGAGGGACAATGCCACATGCTGTGTATGAGAAAAGATAATGATTTGATGTCAAAAATTCGAGCAAACCTTAACGAAGCTGAATTTTAAACAGGCACATATGGTGAATCTACAGGGTTTCAGTTAGTGTGGATGGGACGCGCTTCTCTATTGCAGCCCCACTTTGTGATTTAGGTTGATAAAACTTGCCTAGTTCAGCTTCATCAAGTTCATCAAGTATCATTCATAATTGTGAAATAATGTGTATCCACCCTTGGGTAAACTGTATTTGCAAATAGTATTTTTTTCCCTTTTTTATACAAAGTATCAGATAGTTGGATTTTTTTTGCATCAGGAGAGTTCACATAATTTAGATTACACAAAGATATACAAAATTCCTGTGATTTTATCTTATCTTAAACTTTCAGGTTCTCTTTGTGTTGTTCTATGTAGCTAACCCCGCCCATCTGGTACCCCGAGGTGGTGAAAACAAACATAGCAGAATTATGCTGAGCTGTTACAAAGGGACAAATAAATTAATGTCTGATTTTATTTATACATTTAGATCATTTCACTCATTTGCTCACAGGATCTGGTGTGTGTGTGTGTGTGTGTGTGTGTGTGTGTGTGTGTGTGCCTGGCCCACCAGGTGTGGCTGGAGGCAGGCTCTCAGGTCTTCTTCTCCTACGGTGTGGCAGCAGGGACGCTGAACACACTCGGCAGCTACAACAAAATCAACAACAACTGTTACAAGTAAGATAAAGGGACAGTTCACAACATTTTCAGTTCAGCTGGTGAGTCTCCATTAACAGCCGCTAACCACTGGAGTGTGTATTCACCACAGACCGTCAGGCCTTTTTCCTCACTGTCTTTATTGATACACTTTTAAAGGGGCAGTATAGTGGTGGTGGTGTTCGTGTTATTTTGAGGTTTCGTGTTTCCATCTGAGCGTGCTGACAGTAATCAGGCTTGTGCTCCTGCAGGGACAGTCTGTGGCTGTGTGTGCTGAACAGCGGCACCAGTCTCGTGGCCGGCTTCGCTGTCTTCTCCACTCTGGGCTTCATGGCCCATGAACAGGGAGTTCCTGTTGACATGGTGGTCGACTCAGGTACAATACAGGAGGGAAGAAAAAAGTAGAATACAACTATTGAAATAGGATATTAACAAATGAACAATTAAAACAATAACGCGTTTTTTTTATTTTTTTTTAACAAACTTCATTCAAACAAATATTAGGTTAGTCTGGTCTAAATACAAACTTGCAATAAAGGTGCATGTATATATGTTTTCTTACTGTTGACTGACACTGACACTTTTATTTGTTGAGAAGGTTAAAGGTCGCCGTTGTGTCATAATTTGGAAACATGGTAGCAAAATGGATTTTTTTTCCAACTTAATTATCCATCTTTGGAGGGCGTTAATGTGAAATTTCCAAGTGGGCAATTCGCTTTTTCCGATAATATCCGATAGCCCGTGAAAAACTGTGGTTCTTTGGCTCCACCCACTGAAGTTTAACTCAACCAATGAGGTTATTTCTGCCTCTGAGAAAAGTTTGTGTGACTGAAGCTGCAGTGTGCGTCCGCTCAGGCCCGGGGTTGGCGTTCATCGCGTTCCCCCAGGCGGCGGCCATGATGCCGCTGCCTCAGCTGTGGGCCGCCTGCTTCTTCTTCATGCTCATCCTGCTGGGACTCGACACGCTGGTGAGCCGACCCGAGACAGAGTGTGTGTTGTGTTTGGAAATATTTCTTAGCTTTTGTTTGAAATCTTCACGTTGATAACAAGATGGGTGGGGTTTACCACAACAGGACTGTTCATATAGTGGCAGATAAGTTCTCATTCACATACATGTGTGCAAACTTGACTTGAAGATATGTTTGAATCTGAAATCCAAATGCCAATACTTTTAGACGCAGATTTTGCTCTTAAAGGGAGGGTATCCTAGGATGTGGCAATTCTTAGTATTTCTGGTGATTTTGGTACTTGGAGGTGTGAAGTAATCAGAGTAAAAAAAAATTATCATGTTACTATGCCATTTCCCCAGAGTCACCAACTATAAAACAGAGTCAGATTTTGCTCCAGTGTCTATGTAGACACTGGACTGTCTGAAATCGACCAATCAGCGCTAAGAGGAGGGCGGGCCTTCCAGAATGGCCAGCCAATCAGAGCAGTAGCTCATTAGCATAAGAAGCTGCTTATGTAAAACGACCTGTTTTCTTGTAGGTGGGAAACAAACACTGGGAAGTGAATAGCTAAAGCTATAACTAAACGATTTTTACTGAAAAAAACTTAACAGATGTATTTTATAGACACCAGGTAATTATATAAAATTGCTGAAAAAGCAAATGATACCCCTCGTTTAAGATAGAAGGATTGCGTGGCCTCAGTATCCTGCAAAGAAACATTTTACAAAGCATTTATATTATATTATTTATGTTTCATTATTTCCTGAAAAGTTTACCTTTCTGCAATATGTATTTTTGAAAGAATAAATCCATGACAATAATCCTTTTTTTCTTATTTGAATCTAGATTAATAACCTCATGATCACATCTACTGTCAAAATGGCCTCCCAGTCTTCTGCTTCTTCTGTGTTTTGATCTCTCTCTCTCTCTCTCTCTCTCTCTCTCTCTCTCTCTCTCTCTCTCTCTCAGTTTGTAGGTCTTGAAACCATAATATCCTCAGTGAGCGACATGTTCCCGCTGCAGATGCGAAGACCCTGGCGGAGAGAACTCTTCCTCCTCCTCTTCTGCCTCGTCTCCTTCCTTCTACAGATCCCTCTCACCACCCAGGTACTGTATCTATCAGTCAGTCAGTCAATTAATCAATCAATCAGTCAGTCAATCAACCAATCATAACCTTTATATTGAACAATTCAAACACAGGGAAATTCTGTGGTTGTCACTTCAAAAATAAACAGGTTGCTCTCACCGAAGCCATTTTGTGTCCCCATTTGAATTAAACTGATTGCTTGTGAGGAGGGACACAAAATGGCTGCCGCAAAACGGTTACATTCTGGATCTGTGACATCCAGGGAAAGGGAACGGGAAAAAATAAATGAAACAAAAGAAAATGGTCAATAAAATAGTGCAGAAACTAAACCGCAGACCGTCCTGCTCTCCCTCTGTGGTACGCAACACAAACACAAGAGTCTCCGGGGCCGTCGTGCTCGTCGCGGCCTCGTCCGCTCTGTCAAACGAGATTAAATGTGAGTGGTTTCTTTTCCAGGGAGGCATCTATGTGTTTCAGCTGATTGACTACTACAGCTGCAACGGAGCCTGTCTCCTGTCTGTGGCTGTGGTCGAGTGCCTGGCTGTCGGCTGGGCCTTCGGTCTGTGGTAACACTTCCTGCTCTGTGTGTGTGTGTGTGTGTGTGTGTGAGGTCTTAACTCACACTAACAGTCAGATTGTCTGGTGTGACAGTACCTTATGTGATGCTATCTATGCCAGTGTGTATGTGTAGCCCATATATGCAACATACATGCTCATGTGGGATCAGACAGTGTGACTGGCTGTGGTTGGGCCGCACATTTGCAATAGTTTGTTGTTGTTGTTGTTGTTGTTGTTTTCTCTACACACTGTATTCATGGAGGAAGGTGCTCTGTTGTAAAGTGTCACAACCCGCATCTGACTCAGGCGCTGACAAGCTGTGCGACTCCATCGAAGACATGGCAGGACAGAGGCCGTGCTTCCTCTTCAGACTCTGCTGGCGTTACTTCACTCCTCTGCTCTGTCTGGTCAGTCACACACCGAGTGCACTCAGCAGAATAGAATAGAATAGAATAGAATAGAATAGAATAGAAGTGTTGGACAGTCGACACAGCTGCTGCCAGCAACCTCTGACCTTTCTGTCATGTGACATCCTGTGATTTGATACCGCTCTCTCCTGCTGTCGTCCTTCCAGGTTTGCTTCATTTGCTTCTTTCTAGACTTCCAGCCCCTGACGTCCGGCCGGGGTTACGTGTACCCGGACTGGGCCTACGGTCTGGGCTGGGCCTCGGCCCTCTGCTCCATACTCCTGGTGCCGCTCTGGGCCGGCGCCCGGCTCTGCCTCACCGCAGGCGGCCTCAGGCAGGTAGGTGCGGGAGCGGAGGGGAGGAGCGGTTTGGTTCGGCCAGCTGTGTCCGTCAGTGGCGGTGTGTCCTGCTGAAATGTCCTCCTGCAAGACACTGAACCCCTGCCTGACGTCAGCTAAATGCCTAAAATGTTAAAAGGCCGTCCAGGGAGTGTGTAAAATGTCCTTCCTGTCATTGAAATTGCTCTATTTGTGCTTGATGTTGGTTCTAATGTCTGCAAAATCTGTGATTCCATTTTCAGAGAGTGTTAATTCTGCTGTCTGTATGTTTTTTTTTTTTTTCTTTCCACAGCGCCTGTCCGCCCTGTGTCGTCCCGTGGAAGACCCCGTCTCCAACGCAGAGCAGCGGAGACGCGAAGAACAACTTCAAAATGAAACTGAGATGAGGCCGTCACACTTGAGTTCCACCATGCTGTGAGTGTGTGTGTGTGGGGGATGCACTTTTGGAGGTTGGCTCCTCTTTGTGCTATGAATCATATAAAGCGTCATCCATCAGGGACTTGTTCCGGGAGAGAAGCCCGGCTGGCGAATCGTTACAGCTGCACCAGACAACTTGGCACCGTGGCGGCCCCGAGTGGCGGCGAGAGACAACGGCTTCTGAGCGTTTGAAGAGCTTCATTACCCAGAAATCATGTCAACTACCCTGCACACTCCTCTGAGATAAATATCTTCTGGTTAGTTTCTGACAGCATCTCTGCTAAATGGTATCCCTCCGCTATGTTCTCTTCTATCAATAAAAATGCTATCTGGTGAAATTTATGTTCTAAAATGTTGGACCACAGTCAGTTCTCAGCAGCGGGATCTGTTGTTGAATCTGTTCACCAGCGTGTTAAATGTCAGTTTTCAGTCTATTTTCGTGGCTCATTCAAATGAATGGGAAGTAAAAATCTGAACGCTACAAACTCGTCCAGCTTCATCTGATCTTGGTGAGTAGATTATATTCTGGTGTTCATGGCGGTCAAGAGCTGAACAACCCCCATGTTGAATACTGCTTTAGTTTTGATTCGTCATTTTCTTTGCGTAGAGAAGATTACCCACAAGTCACCTCACCAGACACCTGAAATTAATTTGGGCAATTCAGGCAAATCGATGGAGGGGAAGGGACATTTTTCTCTGTTGCAGCCCCACATTGTGATGAAAAAAGCTTGCCTAGGGCCACTTTAAAACATATGGGTTTCTCTAGTGAGCCCACTAGCCTGGGGTCGCGTCCTGCAGGAGCGTCCTCTACTGTCTTTCTACTTTCACACTGTCTAAATAAACTCTAAAGGTGAAGATAGATAGATAGATATAATTTTATTTATGTGTCACTCCTCAACATACAGGTCAAACAGAGCAACAAACACAGTACCCCAATAAAAAAGGAGGTTGAGGACCACTCATTTAGAGTTATGAGACACAGGCTAAAAATAATACACATAAAAAAAAATTAAAATACTAGAATATATATACATATATATACATATGTATATACATACACACAAATATACACACACATAAGTACATACATTCGTACAATTGTGGTGAATGAGAAAGGTCGTTCAGCTGCACGACTGAGGCGTCTGTGGCCTCGATGCTTTTTGCTTGTCATTCTAAATAATAAATTTGTCATTGATCTGTATAAAAATGACTAATCATCTAGGTGTGGGGTGATGCATTTGTCCTTTCGTTCTGGGAAATGTAGGATGAGGGAAAGTGGGCAGGCTACAGCAAAAAAAAGTAAATTACAGCACGTGACCACAAAGTATCAAAGGGCAGATTTTACTTTAATAAAAGGCAAATATCAGCCAAAATCTATTGGCGAACCAATATATCAGTCTACCCCTCCTACAATGAAGTGTGACGTTAGAAGTGACGCTCCGCCGCCCTCTAGCGGTCCGTCCACGCGTCGCACCGCACCGCACCGCACCGCACCGCACCGCACCGCACTGCGCCGTTTCCACGCAGCAGCGACGCGGCAGAGGCAGACCGGCCCGCTGTTCCGGACACGTGACGGCGCGGTGGGCGTGTCCGGGCCGCTGATGTAAACACAAAATACGTCTCATCCCTGTCGGATCAGAGTCACAGCGGACCGAATCGGCGAGATTAACCCCAATATCTCGGGCCCGGAAAAGCGATACGTTTCCCGTCGGTGTGTACTATGCGTTAAGCGCGCGGACGGGGCCGACGGCATGGACTTCTACATCAATCTGAAGGTGAATTTCAGGGGAAATGCCAAGAATTTCCTCCTGTCGGGATCCGAGACCAAGAGCTGGGAGTCGATGGAGGCCATGGTAAGCAGAGGATCAGCCGGACCAAACCAAACCAAACCAAACCGGGCCGGGCTCGTGTTAAATCAGCACCGAGCCTCCTCGCGCAGCAGCGGAGACACGAGCAGTCAGCCCGCCGGTACCCATAACCCGATCAGTCATCGATTTCATAGTCGGGATCGATCGTGATTTGTGACATTGGTGTCACATCGGCGAGTGTTGTGTTAACCCTTTAGGGGAAACCGCTCGAGTCAGCCTGTAATAACATGTAGAGGCATGCTGCACACACACCACATCAAAAATATCTTCCATATAGTTAAACAGGTTCAAATCCTGCAGTAACACCGCGACAAGAGAGAGAAATGGCATTAATAACTGTACACACACTATTGGGACGCACACACACACACATACAATGATTTGTTGTCAGGGAAACACTGTTTATCAGCTGTACATTTGCCTTATTCTAGGTTATACGTCATTATAAATTAGATATCCAGCATTTGACATTTTGACATCTGCTCTGACCGGCTGTTTACTGGCGTGAAAATAAAACTCACCATCTATTATCATTGAAATTATTAATCTATTATCTGTCTTACAAAACATTGTAAGTTACATTTACAAGTCACATTTCAGGTAATGCAGCATCTGTGTTCCACATACAGTGAACAGCAGGTAATTACCGTTTTCAGGAATATACAGAATAATCCTGTAATACATACTATAAATTCCTATAGGAATATCACAGAAATACCATACGAGATCAAAAAAGAAACTGTAAAGTATGATAAGGATGCTGTAAAATCACTGTTGAGTACCACAGACAGAGTTTTAGTCCCTATATGAATGATACAGGAATATTATAGTGATATCTCTTATAGGGATTTCTGAATTGCAGCCCAGAGTGCTTCACATAATAATAAATTAAAACAGTTAAAATGGAGTTAAACATAACAAGCAGTAAAATAGTTGATGAAACAGATTATTAAGACTAAAAGAATGAGGGGAAAAAGAGGAGTATGAATGTAAAATCTCATATCTACATAGAATAACCTTATTTAAAAGCCAGATTAAATAGTTTTTAGCAGTTTTTTTTTTTTTTTTTTTAAACTTTTGCTTGAAAATACCATCAGAGCTCGTCCTTCTGACATCTTGTGGGAAGGTTTCTTATGTTAAACCTTATAGGAACCTATAATAAAACAGCGGTGGAGGACATAAATCTGCAGGGACATAAAATGATAAACAATCTTTCAATGTGTGAAGGTTTTTGGCAGTTTAGTGCTTCATAGAGGGGGAAAAGGA